>NC_052058.2:142196581-142329881 GCF_903992535.2 Arvicola amphibius
ACTTACATGAAGTCATGCCTGCATCCACTCTGCCGGATCCAGAAAACAGATTCCAAGTAATCATCCACCTCCTGTGTCTTCTCTTTTCTGCCCCCTCTTCTGCAATGATTCCCGAACTTTGGGAGGAGGCGTTGTGATGTAGATGCCCCATCTAGGGCTGAGAGTTCCAAACTCCCTTATTCTCGGTAGCTACACCAACATGAGTCTCTGTTAATCTCATCTACTGTGAAAAAAATAACTCTTTTGATGAGGGCTGAAAAATGGTTTTGTCTGTAGGTTTAATGATAATTCATTAGGAGCTAGTTGAATTCAATAGAAACTATGCCCATTAAGCAAAATAATACTACTAGGTTTTCTCCCTGGGGCTTGTGACCTATCTATCCATGGGGTCTTGGACCTAGTATGTGTCAGATAAGGATACCAACTTGTGGAGTGGGTCTCAAATCTAATCACAAAGTAGCTGACTATTACCATGACATTTGTGCCACTGTTGCCCAGTGGGCATGTCTTGCTAAGCCAATATTTTTTAACCACTGACAAGGTTCCCAGGTACTGCAGGAACATGCATAGCATGTCCTAGTGCTGGTCAATACAGTTCAAGCTCAAAGTCTCTGCGCTCTACGATACAACGACATGGTGTCTTCAACAACAAGATCTGGCCATCAAATTTTAAAAGGTTACCAAGAATATAGCAAGTGTCCTGTAATGACTGAGGGTATCTGTGGGACCTCACTAGTCAACAGCTACAAAAGACCCATTCCTGTCACTGGGGGTGGTTATTTGTTAGCCTGTGGTGTCTAGTAGGAACATTGTCCTATTACATGGTAACACCATTTAAATGTGTGTGTGTTTATGTGTGTTTGTGTGTATGTGTGTGGTAGGAAGTTTCTATACAAACTTTTAAAAAGTTCTTTAATGTTGATTATTCCTCCCCATGTTCCTGCTCTACCTCCCAACCCTCTCTCTATTTACTGCTTTCTTGTCCATGATACACTTTAACCCTTTAAACACATACATTCTCTTCCTTCTCTTGAAATCCCACCCTCATGGACCTTTAAAACTTCCTGACCTCTCTGTGTATTCCAAACAGAATGCACATCTCTTAAGACTCAAAGCTAACATCTGCAAATGAGAGAAAATGGATGACCACTCCCAAGATGATAGTTTCTAGTTCCATCCACTTACTTTCACGTTTCAGAATTTTGTCTTTTCTTAAGAGCTAAAAATTGGAGCATGAATAATAAAACCCCAGAGACAGATACTGGGGTTCAACCTGAAGATCAGAAAGAAAGCAGCCAAGCCACTAGAGAGCTTCTAAGAAATCCTCACATCAAGAGAGAGAGAGAGAGAGAGAGAGAGAGAGAGAGAGAGAGAGAGAGAGAGAGAGAGAGAGAGAGAGAGAGTGTTCCTGTCTCATCCCAGCTTATATTCCTCTCTAGTACTGGGACTAAAAGTGTGCACCACTACTGCCCAGCTTCTATGGTAAACTAGTGTGGCTACTGGGGTTGAAGGCATGTGCCACTACTGCCTGTTCTGTATGGCTGTTTTACTCTCTGATCTTCAGGCAAATTTTATCTATTAAAATACAAATGAAGTATCACCACACTAAGTAATATCCCATTGTGTACATATACCACATTTTCATTATCCACTCATCAGGTGATACCCATGGTTGTTTCCATTTCTTAGGTATTGTGAATATAGCAGCAATAAATGTGGATGAGCAGACTTGCCTATAATAGGACATAGAGGTGTATGCCCAAGCATGGTATGCATCATACTATAGATCTATCTTCAGGTTGTTAGGAACATTCACCCTGATTTCCATAGTGGTATCCCCAGTTTTTTTTCTCCCACCAGCAATGAATAAGCATTTCTTTCTCTTACATATATGTCAGCATTTGTCAAGATCTGTATGGTCTTGTTTTATCTTGGGCATTCTGGTTGGGCTGAGGTGAAATCTTAATGTAGTTTTGGCTTTCACTTCCCTAATAGCTAAGTATGTGGAACAGTTTTTAAATATTTCTCGGCTATTTGGATTTCAAGTTGTGAGACATTTTTGCTTACTTCTTTGCCCCAATTTTAATTGAGCTGTTTTCCAAATGTTTAGTTTTTCATATCTTTGCATATTCTCGAAACTAACCCTCTGATTTTTTTAAGTTGCGTCTTCATTCACGTGGTGGTGTTCTTTGATGCACAGATGCCTTTTGGTTTCATGAGAGACAGTCTTTCAATTGTTGAGCTTAATATCTGTGTGCCATTTGTGTCCTGTTCAGAAATGTCTTCCCTATACCAGTGAGTTTAAGTGTACTCCCTATTTTCTCCTCCAGCAGATTCAAAGTACATTTCTACGTTGAGGCCCTTGGTCCATCTGTGATTGAGTTTTATGCATGGCTAGAGATAATGCTCTAGTTCAGTTCTTCATGCAGCTATTGAATTCGGCAAGCACCATTTGTTGAAGATGCTGTCTTTTCTCCAATGTGTATTGTTGTCCTCTTTGTCAAAAATCGGGTAGTCTTAGAAGGTTGGGCTCATATATGGGTCCTCAATTCGATTCTACTTTTTAGAAATGCTATTCTATAAAATGTGCCCATTTTATACCAGATCCATCTAGGATGGCAATATCTACAGCCAGTCTTTTAAAGTTCAGGCCTGTTTTCACTCTCCAGGGTATTTTATGTTTCATTATAAAATTAAAGATTTTGTTTTTAACTTCCATGGAATATTGTGTTGTATCCATATTCCGGTGAGATGTAACTAAGAAATGAGTAAATATAGTTATTCTAATAACTGCTGGAAGAGATAGGTACATGACCTGCTCATTAAAGGAAAACCCCACCAACAGGATACTACAGTTCTAAACATATATGCCACAAACACAAAAACACCCAGTTTCATAAAAGAAAACTTATTTGATCTAAAATCACAGATTTTAACCAGAGCAAAGACTACCCCCAAAAAGTGAATGGGAAGATATGCTTAAAATCAGGGCTGATGCTGTAATTCACAAGCAAACTACAATCTGCATAACCACAGCGATGAGGTATATAGTAAAGGAGTAGTGGATAAGAATGGATCTCCTAATGCTGTGGAAATAGAATAGATAGTTATGAATGGATGAGGGTGGGAGATGGGAATGGGAGAATGAAATTAGGAGAGAGAGGTAAGAAGGGACAGCCAATTTGAGGAGTCATATGGAAACAATAGAAGCTTCCTAAAGCACACACATATACTAGGCGGATCTAAATGAAATTGCCAAGCAACAAAGGAGACAGAGCTCCCACTGGACATTTCTCATCCCCACATGAAGCTTCCAGTACCAAGAATGGATTAATTAGCCAAAGGGAAGCCCAAACAGCTCAAGCCCTTCCCAAACTAACAGCAAGACCCCCATTTGCTGAAGACAACACCTACACACCTCACTAAACATGAAAAGGCCAAGCTAGTGCCGACTGCAGGCTAATGCTCACCGTACTCGTCCTGTTGTGTGCTGCCGAAGGAAAACGGGTAAATACCAATCCAGATACAAACTCTTTGAGCTACAATGGCTACCTGCCTGCATGATACACTGAAGCAGTTGTGGCACAATGCGTGCGGGAGTCGCCAACTGATATCTGATTTGATTTAAGACCTATGCCATGAGATGGCATCCATATAAAACACTGCTTGGGTAACAATAACCTGAGAGTAGGTAGGACAGGGCCAGGGGCGTAGGGTAAAACCAAATACTACTCATCTGTGGGGAAAGTAGCAATAAAATGACTCTTAATGACATTCTGCTAGGCCCATAGATCATTACTTTGCCCAGCCATCATTAGAGAAGCATCCTCCTGCACTAGATGGAACCAAGTCAGACACTCAGACACAAGCAAGGCATTATGCAGAGAATGAGATCCTTGGCACAGTCAGTCTTAAACAAAATGCCTACATCAAATCTTTCCCCTGAGCACTAAGAGAACCCCGTGGAGGAAGGGTGTAAAAGCCAGAGAGGATGGAGAACACCAAGGAAACGAGGCTTCTAAATACTGCGCGGCTGATGCACGTATGAACTCACAGAAACTTTGGCTGCATATATACGACCTGCACAGGTCTGCACCAGATGGGATCCTAGAGCTGAGAAAAGAAGTGGGCACACACACACACACACACACACACACACACACACACACACACACACACACACACACACACACACACACACACACACACACACACACCTCAGCCAGAAACTAGTGTCAATTGATAACCACTTGCAACTTCAAGGTGAGTTTTTGTTTGAGAGTCTCACTGGGGGAACAAACCTCTCTTAAGACAGGTCCCATACCAAGTGGTAGAAGGCTGACACTAAATGATTCAGTAGCATCTTTGGAGGTTCTTTCTCTGACCAAATCATGTCAGGGCATTATTTTTTTAATCTTACAGCTGCTTTGTGTGTACTACAGTTTCTGGGTTTGAGTTCTCATGGGATTCCTGTGTGTGCAGATAGGTGTTTCTATACCCACGTGTGTTTCTTCTGCTTTTTCCTTGACTTTTTTTTTCCTTCTGTTTGCTTTGTCCTATTCCAATTTGTTTGGTTTTGTTTTTAGATTACTTTACTTTATTTTTTATTATTATTTCTTAAATGTTTATTTGTTTTCTAAAGAGACACAGAAAGGGTGTGGATCTACACAGGAGAGGAAATGGGGAGGAACTGGGAGGAGTTGGAGGAGGGAAACCGTAATCAGAATTTATTGTATGAAAGGTCTATTTTCAATAAAAGATAAACAGGAGTTCTAGCACACACAAAAACCATAACTAAAATTAATGAAATAGAAATGAGAAAAATGCAAAGAATTAAAAAAATTAAAGTTAGTTCTTTGAAAAATTTAAAAAATCTTTAGCTAAATGAAAAAAAAAGAAAGAATATCCAAATTAATAAAATTAGTGATGAAAAAGGAGACATTACAACAGACACTGTAGAAATCCAGAGTATCATAAGGCCATAATTTAAAAATCTGTATTTCACCAACATGGAAAAATGTAGAAGAAATGGATGAATCTGTAGATATATATGGCCTCCCACTGCTAAATCAACATAAAATAAACAATTTAAATTGATTCAGGACATCCAATGTGACAGAACCAGTACTTAAAAATCTCTCAACTAAAAATAAGCCCTCAACCAGATAATGTCAACACAAAATTCTGCTGGACCTTTAAAAAAGCCTAATGGTTCTTTGTATGCTTTTTCTGTAGTTAAGTACTTGCCCTATTCCCTAAGGGCTATAAGCTCTTGTCCCACTGTGCTGCTATTACAGGGTAATGAAATCTTATAAGATGGGATGTCATATGAGATGTCAGTCATTGGAAGTGGACCATTAAAGGGGATCGCTGATCTTGGATCTTCTTCTTCTTCTTTGTGTCTTGGTCATTAGATGACCTGTTTTGCTCTGCCATTCATTTATACTACAATGGGCTCTCTTTTTTGTGAAGAATTTTGTTTAATTTATTAGATTTTTTTTTAAAAAAATATCAATCCAAGTTCCCACTCCCTCTTTTCCTCCCATTCTCTCCACACACCCTCTCACCCTACTCCCATCTACTCCTCAGAGATGGTAAGGCACATTGCCTTGTGGAAGGTCCAAAGCCCTCCCTACTATATCTAGGCTGAGCAAGGTATCAATCCAAAGAGAATAGGATCCTAAAAAGCCAGTACATACAGTAGGGATAAATCCTGGTGCCACTGCCAGTGGCCCCTCAGTCTGCCCCAGCCATGCAACTGTCTGCCACATTCAGAGGGACTAGTTTGGTCCTATTCTTGTTCCTCCTCAGTCTGGCAGGAGTTGGTGAGCTCCCACTAGCTCAGAAAAACTGCTTCAGGGGATAAACCCATCATGGTCTTAACCTCCTTGCTCATACTCTCATTCCTTCCACTCTTCAACTGGACTTTGGGAGCTCAGTCCAATGTTCCAATGTGGCCCTCTGCCTTTGTGATGGACTCTCTTATCACATACCTATATCAATGGGGTCAATTGGTAGAAGCTAAAATCTCTAAAACTCTGAGTCTAAATAAATCTTTATTTATTATGGGATGGAAACCATTGTCCTACCTCTTCTGTTCTTACAACAATCCTTATGAAAAATGTGTGCTCAGTATGCTTTGGGTACAAGTATCTTCAGAGAAATGACAAAGTTGCTTCCTCAGAAGCCTGTGAGGTGAGTTGTTCGTTTTATTAGAAGTTCACATTTGTCTAAATGTGTGTTCTAGGCATTTTAAATAACTTATAGTTCAGCAGCTGATAACTCAAGGTTTTGCACAAAGGGTTAGTGAATCTCTTGATTTTCCATTTTGTGGACTTTTCTTTTCTTGGTCTTTACATACAGGGATTATGGTAATATCAACCATTCCTAGGGCCAAAGTAAGAGTTAAAGCAAGAAGACGGGGCACTAAAATAAAGGATTTTCACATGTAAGAGTGTGTGGGGTCCAATCACTGACCTAGACCTGGTCTCAGAAGTGAAAGCTCTGGCTTTCTTTGTCCCTCCAACCTGATGGCCCCTCATCATTTGGCAGATAAACTACAAATAATATGGAATCTGAATCTCCAAGAGACCAGGAGATGACACATAAGGACCCTTCCTTCCTTCCTTCCTTCCTTCCTTCCTTCCTTCCTTCCTTCCTTCCTTCCTTCCTTCCTCCTTCCTATCTTCCTTTCTGTGTGTGTGTATATGTATGTGTGTGTGTCCTTGAGTCTTTTCTGCATGCTCTCTTACTGGTTAGATGATGACCCAAGTTAAAACCTACCATGTACTGATAAAAAGTCCACAAAATGGAAAATCAAGAGATTCACTAACCCTTTGTGCAAATCCTTGAGTTATCAGCTGCTGGACTACAAGTTGCTTAAAATGCCTAGAAAACACATTTAGACAAATAAAACTACCATCATGCTTAGCCAGATATCAGTGCAAAGCCTATCTCACGCTGACACGTAAGGCCCTTTGTACACAGATTGGCTAACGGTTTCTAAGTTAGACACTTGTTATTAATTATTGGACTTGCAGACCCAAAAACAAGATCCAGAGCATGAACCATAGCATTTTCTGTTTCTGCAGCCTGCTTGCTCTTTTGACATGTGAAGTATCACAAAATAAGCAACTATTTTAGACAGGCTTATGTGTGTAATGACTCGCTGCACACGTGATAAGCTTCACAACTTTGTCAATGTTTATTATTCAATCTTTCTTTTTAGTGGGCACCTGGCTAGCACACAGACTGAGTTATCTTGCTGGACGTTGGGATTTATAGGCCAACTTTCTTTGGGTCTGTGACATTTATTATCACAGAATTTCAATTAAGGGAAAGTATCAGGTAACCAGGGTACTGGTTTGAGTGGGATGCTTTTGACCAAGGCATTCACATGTGGATGACTCCCTGGAGCCTGTATTATAGACCAATGAGCAAGTATCTCCTTAGGTTCCTGAACTCAAGAAATGAAGAATTTTTGCAAAAATCAAATATTTGGTCCTTGATTTTTATCTGTGTAGGAGTTACCACTCTGGGAAAATAAGTTACCTTGGCTATTGCTTTGCAGAAGGAATAAAAATGATGACAGAAATAATGTAGAAAGCGCCAATGTGTCTGCACTACTCCATGACTTCAGACTCTGAACATATTGAGTGCTCCCCATGATTCTTCCTTAAACTATAAACTTTAATGACAATGTCTCGTATCTTAAATGTAATTACAACATCCAATACCTTTTCTCTAGATTTTGATAAATGTTCAATGACATATCATCATGATGGAGGTGTAAATGTGTATTTTAGTGTTCCAAAAAGCATATTCCCTATAATGGATGGGAATGGATATAAACTCTAGGAAACTCCCAGGCCTACTACTGCTACCAATTCAATAATTCAGTCACAAGGGAAACTCAAGAAAGAATGATGAACTCAGGCCATGCAAAATATTCTCTCTTTGGCAAATCTAATAATTTTTACCCATGTGTATGTCTATGTCTTCATATATGCTGCCCTCTACCACAGCTTCAGGGAGTGAGCTGAAGTGGGTGGCATAGGATGGACTCTGATTAGTCTGATGGATGGCACCAATTATGGCAACAGTAACAGCAGTCCAGAAACCCAGTACATTTATTTTATATACCTGAAAAGGGGAGGTGAGTTGATTGTATCAAACTGAACAAGGAAGAGGATTTAGCTAGTCTGAGTACAGATCTCTGCAGATGAGCATTCTGAAGCTGCCATTATCCCAGAGGAGGAATCTGGTTGATTTTGTATACTGTCTGAGCACACACACTCTGACCAGGGAGGACATTGCTTGTTCTCCTCTTAGTCTCACCTGGATATGGCTTTGTTAATCCCGTGAAGCTGAGGCATTAGGGTCCTTGACATGACCGTGTTCATGTCAACAGCACACTTTCACTAAAAGCATCATCTTCTCTCTATACCTTTGCTCAAAACCTCCTCTACTCCATACAAGTATATGCCACAAAGTCCAGAAGAGGCCATTGAATCCCCTAGAACTAGAGTTACAAGTAGCTATAAGCAGCCCTAGGTGCTAGGAACCAAACTCAGCTCCTCTGCAAGAGCATAAAGTGCTCTTAACCATTTAGCTGTCTTTCCATATCTTGAAATAAAATCTTTTTATAGGTAGGTAGGTAAATAGATAGATGATAGATAGATAGATAGATAGATAGATAGATAGATAGATAGATAGATAGATGATAGAGATAGATAGATAGATAGATTAATGTACATGTATACATATATACATATATATATTTCTTGACATTATATTATGTTTTTATTAAGCTTGAAACAGGAACACAATTTAGTAATAAGCATCATGTTTAGTGCATCAGATTGGAAGACTGGAAGCTTTGATACCTTCTCATCATCACACTTTCTCCACAAAGAGAAACCAATATCAGAAAAATCTCCCTTTACTAAGGATAGAAGGTCAGTAGGACTTAGTAATTAATTGTCTTCCCATCTCTCTAACTGTCTGGAAGCCATTGGAGGACACAGAGCACAGTGTACCCACTATTTGTGACCACTTTCTACCCCTTGGGTGACATCTGATTAAAGTTAAATAACTTCTTTCTACAATTCAGTGTGTTTTGTTAATTTTATATTAAGTTAAGCTTAATTTGAAAAGAGTGGGGAACACCATAATGTGGAAGTGAGATGGCTGGACATGCCTTGGCCTAGAGCAGCATTCTTGGTATGGACCTGAGACTGAGTGACATGACTTTAACCTCCTCAAGCATCAGTTTCCCCACCCATAAACAAGGAAATGTAGTCATTTCAAGGATGAAACAATTCAGCTAAAACCTTTAGCACGCAATGAGTATCTGATTCCTGATAACTACTATTATGATCATTGCTAAATAATATTTTCAATATTATTTTAGATTGTTGCATTTTATATCAGTTCTGTGGATGCTCTTAGTTTTGAACATTTTTAACTTGTATGGACACATGTTGTCTGTATTTATTTCAATGAATTCAATGAAGTGATTTGATGCATTATCCAGTGATTGGCAATCTGATCACTTTTGTTAATATCTCCTCCAACTATTTTTTTTTCTACATTAGGAAATCCTTGCCTCTTTGGATTACTGTGAAATCTGTATATTGTCGCAGACTGTAGTTATCCTATTGTGCTCTAGAACACTAAAAATTACATTCTCAAATTCAGGCTCTGAAAACCTGTATTCCTTCTCCTTGTGGCTCTGCTTAGCATTCACCCATGAATACACGCAACTATCTAGGTCATGGTACATAATGCATATAATACATTCCAAGGATCTTATCATTAAGAAGTTAAATATGTTAGGAGCTGGACGATATAGGAGTGTTTCTATCTATCTGCTGTTTCATTGGTTAATTAATAAAGAAACTGCTTGGCCTGATAGGTTAGAACATAGGTGGGTGGAGTAGACAGAACAGGATGCTGGGAGTGAGACAGATGCCTTGGGCAAAGACCATGCCTCTCCTCTCTGAGACAGACATGATGGAGCCAGATGCCAGGTCAGACATGCTGAATCTTTCCTGGTAAGAGACCACTTGTGGTGCTACACAGATTATTAGAAATGGGTTAAGCAAGATGTGAGAATTAGATAATAAGAGGCTGAAACTAATGGGCCAGGCAGTGTTTAAATGAGTACAGTGTGTGTGTTGTTGTTTCGGGGCATACGCTAGCCAGGCAGCCGGGAGCCGGGCGGGAACGCAACCCGCTGCACCTCACTAGAGAAGCTGGAGAGTTGGTCCAGTGGTTAAGAACACCCATTGTTTACAGAGGAGCTGGGTTTGCTTCACGGCACCCATAGGGTGGCTTGCGACTCTATCCAGTTCCAAGGGATTCCAGGTCTTTTTCAGGTATCCTGTGACACCAGGTACACACATGGTACATTTACATACATGCAAGAAAGCACTCAGACATGTATAATGAAATAAATCTCTAAAAAGAAAAAATAATAAGACTAAAGAGATAGCACAATGAGCACTTGCTGACCTTGCAGAGAACCCAAGTTTGGATTCCAGCACCCAATTGGTAGCTTACAACCATCTGTAACTCCAGCTTCAGGGAATCTGATGCCCTTTTCTGGCTTTTGTGAGCATGAGGCCTAAGAGCTGTGCACAGACACACATGCAGGAGAAACATTCTTTTGCATCAAGTTCAAATAAACCAATCTTTTTAAGCTAAATGTTTATTTTCTGGACTTTGCTGCTTAGATATTCTTAAATTTTTGGTACTCATTTTATTGAATCTTAGATTGCTTAAAATATTACAGTCATGGTTAAACTATGCTAAGAGGATAGACCCTTCCAGTCAGATTGCTTATTTCTGAATATCTGAAATAAAATTCCTGTATGATATTTATGTAGAAAAGTTATGCTGTTTAAAAAAAGAAAAGAAAGAAACATTGAACCAAAAAGTATTCAGTACGTATTGGCTCCACCATTTACCATATTTTCAAAGCAATTTTTGAAGGAGCCAGCCTATTAGCATTAGCCCAAGCAAACATGCAAATCAAATCTAAAAGCATGTAACAATGGGCTGTATCTATTACACACAATCAGAACGGCCATTCACATGCCTGCCCAGCTTCATACATAAGAGTCTATTTTATCTGGAGCCTCAATTTCCTCCTGTTCAGAAAATGAAATGTTCCTGCTCTCTTAGGTAGACAGTCAGTAGTCGTAAAGGCACCAGGAAAGGTGCTTAGCCTAGACACACCCGAAAGTACTAAGTCTATTTCCACCTTAAAATCTTTAACAAATCTACATATTTGTTTATTTCATCATTGTGTATGTATGCATGTGTGCACATGTGTAAATGCTTGCTTGTGAGTGTATTGTGTGGGAGTACACATACAAATGGTGGCATCTATGTAGAAGGCAGAGGGCAACCTTGGGCTTTGTTGCTATGCTACACTTTGTACTTTGTTTGAGACAGGGTTTCTTTGTCATCACACACCCCAGGCTAGCTTCTGGAGACTTCCTGGGGTTACAGAGCTTTGCACCCCTGTATTCAGTCGATATGTGTTCTGGGTCCTGAAGTTAGGTCATCAGGTTTTCATGACAAGTGTTTTTACCCACTGAAGCATCTCCTCAAGCCCCAGCAAACATACCTTTTAAAATCTCTCTCGGAAATTGAAAACATCCAGTTTTCTAATGTTTTGTATTTGATGTAAATTATGGATGTGTTAATAGTATCTGACCTTCAAAAATATTTCTGAGAATAAATAATATATTGGCAAAGTATTTACTCCATGCCTGCCCTGTCATAAACCCTTTGCAAATATCTTCTGCTTTTCAATGCTGCCATCTTGTTCTAAGTCTGAGTACTTAGTTGCAGAAGTACTAACACATTTGTTTGAATCTTATAAACAACAATACATTAACATAGAGATTGCTCATTAGTTTGTAAAAGATCAGATAATTTGGAAATGGAGTTAAAGACCTTGTCTAATTATGAATATATGTATGCTGTTAATAATAGTTTTAAAAAGAGCATGCTAGATTCTGCCCCAGAAGAGTCTCCTCAATTTTCACATAAATATTAAAATTGTGTGAATAAATAAATATGTGAAAAATCAGAGACCGATCCAATGATTGACATCTGGGTTACTAACCCATTTTCATCATCATGTTAGAATGATTATCAGGCATATAACATGAGCAGCTCATGACTTCCTACAGGAGGGGGAAGAGTGTGGAATCATAATAGCAGGTTAGCATGGATTCTTTCCGACCCCTATCAGAAGCACTGTTTGTAAACATAGTAAACCACTTAGAATTAAACTTTTAATTCCTCCCTCCCTTTTTAATTAAAGAAGGTTATGAAGAAAAGTTTGCATTCATTTCTAAGTTATTGAAAGCAAGCAACGGGGAAGGAAATATTAGTTGGCTTTTTAATCTGTGCAATCCAGGGAGGAATGTTGATGGTTCTACCAGAAAGGATGACAATCAAGTGACCCAATGGTCCCAGGAAGACTTCCACTTAGTTTGTACACCCTCTCACGGACTGTTGTAATCGCTACTTAATTCTTTAATTTAGTCTCTATACAATGAAGATCCACGCATCAGCTTAAAAGTGCCCATGCAAAATGCCAAGGACTCATGCTACAGTGAATCCCACAATAGCAGAACTGAAATGAAGCAGACAGCTCATAAAAGGAAGCCATCCTGCAGACAACCCTGCCCATGCTTAGGACCATGTCACAGTCATAGGAAGTATGAGCTAAAATGAGACGTAGATGCCTAAAGGCCAGGTTCAGTGTGTGGACCTGCTGTGTGCCTTCTAAAGAATATTTGAGAAGATGTCACAATCCCAGACAGCTTAAGTGTCATGTGTTTACTTTAATAAAATAAAAGCATCCATCTCATCGGGTGGAAGAAAGAATATTGCAGAATGCAGAGTACACCGTGACATCATCTTACTAAAAAGTAGTATGTTCATGGGAAGGGCTATCCCATACTAACTAGGGTTTTTAAGTAACTCTACTGGTTTTCTACTTTTCCTACTATGGGAGCACCAAAGATCTTCGTGTTTCAACACCAAATGGACTTAAATATGAAGAGGAGAAAATGTTCCATTGATGAAGCACCCAGGGCTCTGTGGACTCTCCCTCACACCCACACTGTTTAAGAGGCTCTTGTATTTGTCAAAGCCATGCTCACTGATCACTTTCTTCTATATCTTTGTAACAATCGACATTACTGTAATGAGGTAAAGGGAGGAAAACTGCTTGTTCATATGCCTATGATTATTAGAACATATAGTCAAACCCTGTATTAAAAATAGCTTCAGGAACAATTGAGTTGATTGTTGCTACAAATATTCTCCGTCCAACTGGTCTTCATGGACTGGGTTTTCTCTGCCTGTTTGTTCCCAAAGTCACTTATAAAATATCTACTTTGAGGCTTAATATTAATTACATTCTCTTTTGCCTATTAGCTCAGGCTTCTTATTAACTAACTCTTACATCTTAAATTAACCCATTTCTATTATTTCATATTTTAGCACTAGGCTCATGATTTGTTACCTCACATTTTGCTTCTTGGCTGACCATATGGCATCTGCCTGACTCTGCCTTCTTTCTCCCTGCACTCAGTTTAGTTTTCCCACCTAGCTATATTCTGCCCTGCCATAGCCAAAGAAACATGTTTATTACCCAAAGATAATAAAATATATTCACAGCATACGGAGGGGAATTCCACATCAGCTGGTCTTGAGCTTACCAATAAAAGTCTCTTTGCAAACTATTGAATCTTGGCTTCTCAAGTAGCTGTGTGGTACACTTATTTATCTGCACAATCTTTGTGCACAGCAAACAAATTCTAAACCTTAGTGAACAGGACAGCCTCTGTGTGACTTTTCATACAAGATGAAAATAAATCTTGATTTACAAACAATATTTAAGTGATCTTCCACACTCCTCTTCCTCTGATTATGAAGTAGTATTTAGGGAAGGCTATCAAATTCTAAATAAAATACCTTTCTTTTTTATTATATCAAATGTACCCATTTCTAATTAAAGCCTTCTGCTTTGTAATGAGCTTTTAATTTATTTGCATTTAATTAGTGAGCTTTGGGAAAGAATCACATCCGCACACCCTTTCCCACTCTTTTCCTTTAAGAAAATGCCACAAAAATAATTGTTGAGGAAATGGGAGGTCTGAAATCATGAGTGTCAAAATCATCTGGACTGGATTTTAAAGAAATAGATAAGTCTCTGAAGTTGTTTCAGGGGCAGGTTGACACCCAAACCTGAGACACCAAGTCTTATAAACTGGCACGGCACACAGTTGACAAGAGAACTTTGCTTCTTCACACTTATTAAAAAAAAGGATAGCCAAGATCAGTGACATTTAACAGGGCCCTTCAGGAAACTGGTATTGCACAACCTACAGGAAAGGAGGGTGGTGTTGTCATTTGGATACCAGAGAAGCTGAGGTTGTTAGGAAAATAAAATCTTGTAGGCCTTCTCTTATGACAATGGAGTGTAAATATTTTCCTTTATTGGCTAGAAGGAACACACATTCCACTTTGCCTGTTTTTTCCTAATTTTAATATTAGAATGTCAGAATGCCTGAAGTTGCTTGTATTTTAATAATGGTAAGAGATTGTCAAGGCACCCTGGCTTTCGTTTTCTCGTTGTGGTCTTGGAATATTGCACCTTTTCTGAGATCCACCCACTCTCTCTTTCCCTCCTTCCTCCTCTCCCTCCCTCCCTTCAACCATTTCTCCTTCCCTTCATCCTTCCTTCCATGAGAGGTAAAATCATCTCCGTGTTTGCTTCCTCATTTTGATTCTTTGATGTGGCATTATCTTTTCCCCTTGTGACGAACGCCCTCTAGGGCACTAATCCCTCCCCTCTGTAACAAAGGAATCTGGACTTTTTTCATTAAAGTCCAGTTCAGCAAAATGCAGCCATCTGTTTGACTCGGTGTCTTAAATGTCACATTGCTTTGATGAGAGAACAGATGCTGAGCTAACAACTGTACCGATAGATTTGGTTGCATGCTGAATATCTCACTTCAGGGCTGGGTCCTAGGTGGATATTTGGTCCTGGACCAGTTCTGTTCCAAACTGAAAAAAAAAAAAAAAAACAAGAGAGGGTTTCAGTCATTTTAGCCGTTTTATTAAGCTGGGTCTTAGTTTGCTCTTTTTGAAGATCAATTCTCCTCTTTGTCTCTCTTCTTTTGTAGGTATTATTTAATTCTGGCTTGAAATAAATGTCCCTACTCCTCCTCCCTCTCCACTCTGTCTCTCCTGAGGACCTGGTCCTTAAGGCGCCCTCTGTTCTCCCAAAACTAAACTTCTGGGTGTTTGATTTTCCCACTCTCGTTTCACCCTTTCTCCATGCTGGTGCTGGGACCTGGAAGAATGCCCTCCCTTTCAAGCCTGCCCCTCCCCTGGCTTCGAATCCCACCTCCTGCACAAAGCTCTCTTTATGTGTTCTGTGGTATTGGAGAAGGCTTTGGGGAAGTGCGTAATGAAGGTATTCATGTACGTAGTTGAGGCTGAGAAAATAGAATGGATAATTGGATTTTGAACAAACAGGCTCATTACCTAACTCAAGACACCAAAACATGAAATGAAAGTAAATGCCTGATGTGTCCCTTAATTCTGTAATATATTCCCAATTTTAGAAGGATGGGAATCAGACATTTTGTTTCTTTTATGTCCAGCCTTTTTCAACAAGGACTTAACAAAACCTCAGTGCAACAATAGCCGTAATCCTCCGGCAGGAGAGAAAGCACAGAATGAGAAGAATTTTGAGTCAGATAGAATTGAGTACACACTAGAAAAGCTCTGGCGGGCTTCTAGGTAGTAACAGAGAAGCACCTTGAAAGGTGTCTGGATCCACTCAAGGTCAACAATGCATGTGCAAAAGAACAGAGCGACACTCTGTCCCCTCAGTCCTTGGCTACAGTCAGGAGGTTGCATTTCCTCAGAAGTAGTCGTGTAAGTTTAAATTGGTCTTGTGACTTACCTTGGCATCTGCATCTTACTGACAAACACCAAGGTTAACCACTGACCTTCTGGTCAATATTTAAGCTCAGAATTCTTTGCAAGCAAACATGTGTGCTTTGGGAAACATTGCATGAGCTGTTTCATGCCACTTAGCATGGTATAAATGGCTAGAAAGTCCGTATCAAACCATAGGAATCGTGTGGGACTTATGCCTTCTCCCCTCACCACATATCTGTGTAGTAAGCAAAGCATCATGAAATCGGGGAGTATGAGTATCTCAGAGACTGAGGTGATAGTTCACTTGGTAAAGCACTTGCCTTGCAAACAATAGCACCTGCACCTGGTCTCCAAAACCTACATTTAAATGTCAGGCTTAGTGGCTCGTGCTTGTAATCAGAGAGCGGGAGAGACAGAGACAAGAGGGTCTCTGGAACTCCATGACCTATTTGGTGAGCTCCATGCAATGAGAGACCCCGTCTCAAAGATATGGGTGACACTCCTGAGGATGGTATCTCTGGTTGTAAACTTTACAAAAATGTGTGCATCCATCTTCATACACAAAAACACACAGACGCACATGCATGCATGCACACACATTATAATGTTAAAGGGGAGTATCTGGCCATCACATTTGCTTTCAAGATATGTTTTACTAGATACCATTTAGACAAATGGGAGAACATGTTGGAAAGATGGTGTATAAGGTGTCAAAATCCTGGAAACGATGTAAGTCACAAGGCAAGAAATGCTATCAATTGAAAGAGAAGCCAGAGATAGAAAAGATTTTCAGAGGATCATGGTCTTTTTTTTAAATCTAAAGAATTTCAAGATAAGGTATGAGTGGAAGAGCTGGGCATAAAGAAATGATCAACCACTTGTGACAGTTTGCTTCTGTTTTAGCAAATAAAACTTGCCTGAAGACCAGAGGGTGGAGCTAGCCACACTACTTACCTGTAGAAGCCAGTCTATGATGGCACACATCTTTAATCCCAGCACTTGGGAGACAGAGAGACAGAGGCGGATGGATCTCTGTGAGTTCAAGGCCACCCTAGACTATACAAGGTTGACTCAGTTGAAAAGAGAAACAGCCAAGCGGTGGTGGCTCACACCTTTAATACCAGCCCTAGGGAGGTGGAGATGGGAAGGGATATGGCTGGACGGAGAGAGTAACATAAGGCCGGAGGAGACAGAAATTCAGGTTCAGTCTGAAGTTTTAGAGAGGACTTGTAGAGACAGAACCTTGCCACCTTTCAGCTGAGGATTTTGTAGGGTTTAAAAACTAGTGGGTGGCTACTCTGCTTTTTTATCTTTCAGCTTTCACCCCCTAATATGACTCTGGGTTTTTATTATTAAAACCAATTAAAAATAGGACTGCAACCGCTGACAAGGACACATACTTGATGGGAGAAGGAAAAAGCAGCCAGATTTAAAACCCAGGTCCTCTTTGAAGGCATTTTGGCCTGAAGGAGAGCTCACAGAGTCATGAGCATAGCCTGAGATCTGGACTTGAAGGCCTGCTTGCTACTGGAGATGGGGGTAGGACACGGACAGTGGGTGAGGGAGGCCAAAGGCTGCTTCAGGGACATTCTTCCTGTTGGTCGGAGTGTTACAAAGTCCCAGTCTGCTTTGCTCCTCACACTCCCTTCCATCCTCTGCTGAAGGATCCCCAAAATCTTTTTCTTAATTGTTTTTTACTGAGCTATATACTTGTGTCCACTCTCTGTCCTTCCCCTCCTCTTGCCTTCTACCTTCTCCCATGATCCAGAAGCTCCCAATTTACTCAGAAGATCTTGTCTTTTTTCTACTTCTTATGTAGATTAGATCTATGTATGTCTCTTAGGGTCCTCACTGTTGTCTAGATTCTCTGGGATTGTAATTTGTAGGCTGGTTTTCTTTGCTTTATGTCTAAAAGCCACTTATTGAGTGAGTACATATGATATTTGTTTTTCTGGATCTAGGTTACCTCCCTCAATATGATGTTTTCTAGATCCATCCATTTTCCTGCAAAATTCAAGATGTCGTTATTTTTTTCTTCTGTGTATTACTCCATTGTGTAAATGTACCACATTTTCCTTATCCATTCTTTGGTTGAGGGCATTTAGGTTGTTTCCAGGTTCTGGCTATGACAAAACAATGCTGCTATGAACAGAGTTGAGCACATGTTCTTGTGGCACGATTGAGCATCCTTTGGGTATATAACCAAAAGTGGTATTACTGGGTCTTGAGGAAGGTTGTTTCCTAATTTTCTGAGACCTTCCCCATGGCCACTAGGGAGAAACACACACACTGAGTCAAAAGTCTGTCAAAGCTTGATCTTGTTTAACTGCGTCAGGCAGGAACTTATATGGGCTGAGATAGGGGATGGGAAGCCTGGGATGTCTCAAGGTCAAGCAAGGAACAAGGGCCAATAATATTCTGTCACTTTAGCTGTGACTGGCCAGAGGCAGGCCTAGGTCAGATTGTGCTGAGTCACTTCCTGTGTGGAAGTTATAGTCAGAGACAGGTCTCCAAACTCAAGCTAGGCTCAGGGAGTTAAACTAGGCCTCACACAAACTCAAGTTTGGCTCAGGACGTTACACTGGGCCCCATGCCCAGGCTTCATGAGGCCCAACAGACCTAAAGAAAGAACTCTCAACAGATGAATCTAAAATGGCTGAAAGACACTTAAAGAAGTGCTCAAGATTCTAAAAATCTACCCTTTATCACCTCATTTGACTCACAGATGAAAGAAAAGTAGTGTATAAGGATAGCCTAAAAAAATTAAAGCAGAAAACACAAAAACAATAGTTTTCACACACACACACACACACACACACACACACACACACACACACACACACACACACACACATATGCATGCACAGGAATACCATGGACTGATTTGTTATAGTGAAGAAGTGGAAGAATATTCATGAAGTACTGTTGATAAAACCTTTCAATTAAGAAAGCCAAATTACAATGCTAAGTATCCAAAATAAATTACAGCTACACTTAAAATTACAGCAACTTAAATCGTTTCATTTAATCAATGTTAATATTTAAATGTAATTAAAATAAACTCACTAAAATTAATTACTAATGATGAAAATAATGAAATTATTAAATTAATTTGTGTATAATTAAATATATAATTATGTATAATAGAGTACTATAATATAATTAAGTACAATACAGACATAATTAATTATAAGAATAAATTATCAAGTTAAAAGCCCAATGACAAAATGGGAAAAAATATACTTGCTAGTTCAAATGGAGAACAGATATTGAAATTAGAGAACAACTTCTCTAGGGCAAAAGGTTGAAGATAATCTATCAAATAGAAAAAGTAGTAGCCAGTCTAATCAAAAACAATAAAACACTGAAGAAATATTTTTGGAGGGTTCATTTGTCTTGATTTCAAAAAAAATGCTACAAAGCTACAGTAATCAAAACAGTGTGGTACTGGCATGAAGAGAAACAAATACCACAATGCAGTAGAATGAAAGATTCATGACACGGAGGAAAACCTTAACACGGTCAGTTGATTTGGGCAAGGGCCGTAACACAGCCAACACTGGAGAGAAAGAGTAATCTTTTCCAGAATGGACTGTGGGTCAATTGAATATCCCCCTTTCAAGGGAATTTAAACATATTACATAGATGTCTGAGTTTAAGCTAAAAGCACATCTTTGGAGCCGAGGATCAGCGACAGTCACAGGTGACATAAAGTAATGAAAGAATATTTGGGTAAACTAAGATCATGGAAATTGAGAACACTTATGCTTCAAAGCAGCTAGAGAGCATGACGAGCCATGGAGATGGGAAGATGCATAGATCCTGTCTCTAAGGCTGAGTACAAACTCAGCAAAAAAAAAAAAAATAGACAAACTCAAGTAAAGCTGGGCAAGGGATCTGAACAGATGCCTCTCCCGGGAGGACACAAATGGCTTGTGTACAGAAGAGAGGGTGCCTGGCATCACCACAGTGTGACATGTAAGTCACAACAGAGCTGGCACACTACTTCCTATCCCCTAGCAAGGCTGTCGCCAAGCTGAAGAGGGCACCTGATGTAGGGAGTTCAAAATCTTATGCACTATGAGGAGAATTTAAAATGATCTTTGGAGAACAAAAAAATCTAAAAATGCCTCAAGTAGCCCAATCACCATGTGACACTGCAAAGCCTCTGCGAGGCACATCCCCAAGGGATCAGAAAACACGGGCTCTAGCAAAAGCTTCCTCATGAATGTTCACAGCATGCTACTCCCAACGGAGGAAAGAGGCAAACCACGCCAAACTCCGTCAACCGGTGAAAGATGGACAAAATGCATACACAGCAAGGAATATTAATCTGCCATAAAAAAGAAAAAAAATCCCGATACAAACTACAACATCAACACCGAAGGCAACTGCATTATGGAAAACGAACTTGACACCGAGGGCTGTGTAATGATTAGACTTCTATGAAATACCCATAAAGAAAGTGATTGGCTGTGGGCAGACTGTAACCACGGCTACTGTATTATGTATGGTGTCTATTTTTGGAGGTGGCCAGTATACAGTTTTTTTTTTTTCTCTTCAATAAAAACCTTTAAACAAATACAGCAAATAATCTTGGGTTTAGTGATGATCAGGACACAGCAATTAAACAAATCACAGTGATGTATCATCTAGCAACCCCTGGCTCTGAGGGTCCCAACACCTGGCACAGAGTAAGAAAACTTATTGATGGGCTAGGATATGAATTGGCATACTTTCTTTGTAAAGTATCAGAGTCGGTACTAACAGTGAGAGCAAACACTGGCCAAACCCACTAACTAGGCTTGTGCCCTAAGTAAGACAAACCCTCCCAAGACCAGAAGGCTGTCACCATCAAAGACAAAGCATTAGGAATGGTGTGTGTTGTAAATACAGCTACAAGACCTTTACACTGACTTACATCTTACTGCCCCTGCTCCAGGCCAAGGGAAAAAAAATCTATAAATAAGCCAGGATACCTCTGTACTGAGGAATATTATGTAGCATGTTAAAAGAATGAATCAGATAGGATAAATAAAATTCTTCAGGTCTGACCAAGGTTGGAAAACTAGACAAGGCCTATTTATTTTGATTTCATCTGGGGTTCAAGATACACCACGTTATTTCTCATACACACATCTGTGTGCTTGCGCAAGTACAGCGAACACCCAAAACACAGTGTACCCTGGCTACCTTTGACAGAAGAGTGTGAAGAACCTCTCCGAATTTACACCTATTGCTTATGAGTTTATTTTTAATGAGAATTCTCTTGTGATATTAAAAAGGAAATTCGAAATGAGGATGGAGCGAGCGTGAGGAGAGACTGAAGGATGAACAAAGGGAAAGTAAAGTACATAAGAAGCCCCGCGCGGTCATCCACAGAGCAAACCTGTTGGCTTAAGGCTGTGCGATTGCTCAGCCAGCAGCGAAGGCCACATAATATATGCGCCCCGCGCGCAGCTCTTCCCTGCTCTGCTACTTTGATTTAAGAGCATTAGGAAACTGTGTAATTTTTTTGGCCCTCTTTTTATTTCCATGGTAATTTGTGTCTGTGGGTAAGCATTTTATTTTATCAGAGGCATGGGGCTAGAGTTATTTTCCGAGGCGCTTGAGTTTGCCTTTGATGGCGCGGAAATGAAAGGCAGCGCTGCAGACGGTACCCATGCTGTTTGTTAGAGAGTCAGAGGTTAGAATTACATTTGCTGCCATTGATTGGGACTATTCCGTGCCAGGCGTTAGGGTAGCACTTCTCATGGGCACGGCGGTATTATTAATATTGCAGACATCAAAACATTTGTGAATGGGATATAATTGACTTGTCAGTCATATTAACAATGTCCCCCGTGGAATACCCTCCAACAATGGCCAAGCAGAATATGGTTAGGTTATTTACAAGTGACTCCTTTAGTCTTCAACCTTTGAAAAGTACCAAAGCTTTATTTTAGCTTTAACACAATATTGAGATATAATATTTCCGAGTGGTGTATATATGTAAATTGATGGCAAAGCTTACTCTCAAAGGCTACTAGTGAATAATTTTTTTCAAAGAAAAAATTGTTTTAGTATGTGAGAAGTCAGCCATCTTGTGAAAATAATGGTTCAAAATTCTAGATCTTCTTTGAAGAATGTGAGGTCCTCTAATCCATGATCATGATAGAAATCCCTCAATATTTAAATGATCTTTGAACGGGTAAACAAGGATAACTGCAAATCTATGCTAAAGCTAAAAAGAGGGCTTGAAGTAGAAAGACATAAAAAATTTCCTTGTATGATATTCAGGAAGGAGGAAGTAAGTATGGAATCATCAAAAATGAAACTTTGAATGTTATTTAAAATCTTTTCTTTCAATCCATGGCTTATGATTAATTTTGTTTTACAATAAATCCCAAAGTAAGAATGATTCTCTAACTAAAAGTCAAGTTCAGTCCTCTAGTGCCTGCCATGCAGAATTGCTGGCGATGGGGATGTAGTTGTTATTCAGAAGTCAGTTTCTAAGTGGTACATAATATTTGTTTTACCGGCAAGTTGGTTCATTTGAATCGGAATTGCATTAATATTTGACAAAAGCAAAAAAAAAAAAATGTTCAGTAGAGTCAAGAGCTTTTACAGTGAGATGTGCTGTTTCATTATCTAAATTTTCACAGAAACATCTAATGAGGATTCAATCACAAGCCCATATTTACATAAGAGCTCTGCCTGTTACGTCATCTATGTTATCCACACAGTATAGAAAGGCTTTTCAGGTCCCCTGGCTCAAGTCCCTTCATGTGCACACAGAGTTGCTGTTTGATGGAAACCGTTCCCCGCATCAGGCATTCCGAGCTCTATTGGGACCTCCTTTCACTCATATGGAAGTCAGTGCGTGTCTTATTGATGTCAACATCTGTAAGAAAGGAAAAAAATTGCTAAGAGACTCCTTCATTCACTCAACAAACGTGTACTCAGCACCTATTATGTGGAAGGTGTTCTGGCATGTTCTGGAGGGGAACAAAACTAGTGGAGGAGGCTGATGTCATGCAACCACACTAACACAAAAGTGCCACAGTAAACCAGAAATAAGGAACTGGGAGACACAGAAAAGACAGGATTTAGGATGGGCTCAGATTTCAGCAGACTCTGCTAGTACCTATTGACGTCAGATGGGCCTCATCTTTCACGAGTAGCCTCGATAGAAGAAACCAGAATTTAAGAGGTGCTTAGCCAAGTTCTCATCCTGATGTCTGGCAGACCAGCTCTTTGAATCCATTCCGTCCCCAGAGTGAGCCAGGGGCTGGTTTGGGTTTGGCTTTACCAAGGTACCGGTTGACAAGTTCTAAAATTTTTAATTCCGAATCTAACAGCAGGGATCCCCAATGTCCACAAGTTTGAAGGAAAGAACTGGCTCCCAAAGTTATCCTCTGACCTCCAAATTTAGCATGGAATATGAAGACAAGCACACATAAATTAAATAAATAAATAAACGTAAATAAATGTTAAGATCACAGACCTGAGAACAAGAAGCATCATCACACACCCTCTGTCTTTGTGCTTTTCCAGAAAAATCTGGAAGTCCCAACTTTATTCATAGCTGTAGTATATCACATTCACTCTGGGTCACCAAAACAAGTGTTGCAACAAAGCCATCTCTCCTCTTTAGCTGAAATTAGTTCCAGTTTAAATGACAATAATTAATTAGGAAATATTACTGAGAGTAGAAATAACAATCAAGATTGTATTACTTAAGTTTACCAATAATCAAACCAGATTGCACCAGATTTTGATATATAGTCTATGTATGGTGTATAAAATATGCTACATGAAGTGTGTATGCATGTATATTATATACATTATATCTATAGTATACTAAATGCATATAATATGCCAAGTTATGTAGACATGTGCATATAACATAATACTAAACATATATATTATGTCTATATGCTCTATAGACACACACACATATATATACTATAGACATATATTATTTGTATTATCTCTACATCTGAGCAGCATTCAAACTTTGAATTAACTTTTTAAGTCTTCAATTCTTTTTATATAAATCTCTGAATGAATAAACAATAGTGTTAAACATATGTGGCATTGCTCAAAGGGGGAAAACCCTGGTTTCATGAAAGCATGGTTCTCTAGCATTTTTGCCTGTGCTAATTTTGAATAGGCAGAGACTGAAAGGCCCAGTAAAACCTCAAGTCCCACAGCTTCACCCTTCCACACTGCCTGCTGAGGCAGGTACCTGGCGCTTGTAAGGCATTTTGGAGGGTAGACTTGATTAACAACCTATCAAAATGATTAAGGCTTTGGTGTCAAGCTCATGTGATTCCCTTTCCCGGCACTTCTCACCACCAAAGTTCCACCTTTTGTGATGCTTTTTGAACGGCTTAACTTTACCATGCCCACCCATAGGCACGGTCCCTGACAGATGCTAAAGTTGGTTGCATTCATTAATACTGCTATAAATCTATTTTCTGAAATCACTACAATGATGGTGAAATGATGTCTATTTGTT
Organism: Arvicola amphibius; assembly: GCF_903992535.2. Taxonomy (NCBI): domain Eukaryota; kingdom Metazoa; phylum Chordata; class Mammalia; order Rodentia; family Cricetidae; genus Arvicola; species Arvicola amphibius. The sequence goes on from NC_052058.2 coordinate 142,221,069, forward strand.
TTCTATGATATTACATGATTTATGCCTGCCATTTTCTGTCCCTGTAGGTGCTGGGGTGGCAAGGGAGCCTGACAGTCCTGAGAGAGCGAGATGCTGAGGTGAGGGAGAGCCAGCTATGTTTGGATGGAACATTGGTGATTAGAGAAACTCAAAAGTGGTCAAATCTCTCCCACCATCATATGGCAATAAGACACTTTAAAACTTGTTAAATGAGTGTGATGGTTTGGATGAGAATAGCCCCCATGGTTCACATGTTCGAATATTCATGCCCCAATAGGTGGAAGGATTAGGAAGTGTGGCCATGTTGGAGGTGTGTCCCAGGGGTGAACTCTGAGGTTTCAAAGGATAAACGCATTTCCTGGTGTGCACTCTGTTTCTCTACGTGCAGACCAACGTCTAACCGTCTGAAGCCATGAGCCCAATGAAATGATTTATTTCATAAGTCATCTTAGTCATGATTTTTTGTCCCAACAATGGAAATGTAAACAAGACAATGCGTCAAGCCCTCCAAACAGATGTCCACTTATTCCATGGATCTGTTCTTCTGAGAGCAGTTCCCGGGTTTCCTCTACATAGGGAACCCTTAGGTGGCTAATGGACAGAGGTGTGTGGATTTCAGAGCATCCGGGTATGGCCTGAGGAACTAATGCAGCATTTCCAAACTGATATAGACCTTTATGGTGCCTACGCCTGTGCTCTGTATTTATTCAAGCATCCACATCAAGTTGCTTCTGAGCAAACTTTGCATCTGCTCAAGAGCCTTTCAGTGTCCCAGTCATTGGTAGCTCAGGAGAAGTTCTAGATAACTAAATTAATTATTTAACTTGGCTTGGCCTGCGCCCACTTACTTTGGAAACGCTTGTACCGCAAACAGTCTCTATTTGGAGAATTATTAAAGAGAGAAAACCCTTATTCCGGAGATCACAAGGACAGGGGTTTTTTAAGTTGAGTCCCCTGAGGCTCTTCTAAGTAAGCTGCTTCACCCATTGGCTGAATTCGCGACAGGATGGGTTCTTCAGGAATTTACAGGCCTAAGTTTGTCGTCACTCTTTTTGTGGCTGTCTCTCAGAAACATCCTGCAATCACTGCCAATCTGGTCACTTTCTGAGAGCATGTCATATAGGGGATACCTGGGCACAGGAGACAGCTGACCTGGCCCCAGTGCCGTGGGCCTGGATGCCAGTGTCTTTGAACAAGCACCTGTGTGTATTGGTTATTATTTCATTTGTGGGAGATGGTATAGTAAGAAAAAGTAACTCTCTCTCTCTCTCTCTCTCTCTCTCTCTCTCTCTCTCTCTCTCTCTCTCTATTTTCCCCGAAAAAAAAGAAACATTACTGTTTAAACAAATTGCATCTGTATGAAAAGAAAAACTATTTAGAGTACTTAAGGTTGCTGTTGATGCCTCCTGTCAGGTAACAGGGACATTAAGTGAAATGAAAGCCACAAACAGCGGGCTCCTAGGTGGCCCCTGCTATATGTCTCTGGAGAAAGTGAGACCACCCCATCACTATTTGCTCACGTCATTGGGGGGAGACTGGCATGCAGCATTCTGTTATGAAGCTCTAAGAGGAGAGTGATACCCACGGCCTCAGGTCGCACGAGGGAGGGAAGGTTGTCTCCTGAGTCAGAATGGCTATTTCCGTTAGAAGGTCAGTGCTTGGAAACACTTTGATGATGGCCACCTACAAATGTACCCAGCGGAGAATTGGTGAATAAAGAAAGAAGCAAGATTTTTTTTTTTTTAACTTGTCATAAATTCACACTTTCTAGAGTGGCAGCTCTGTACTCCTATTACAAACATGTAGAAGGTGCTGTAAAGTGGGAACGGGGCTGCTGCCTGTTTCCTATTGCATACCTATGGCGGAAGGCAGCTGTTGTATGGAATCTGAAGCTAAATTTGCCAGTTGGGCTTACCAGGGCTCGTGAAGGCTACAGTAGTTTGTACTTGCGGTTTCTGAACGTGTCTGTGTTCCCTGCCTCAGCTCAGACACCTCTCTGCTAAAGGAAGTCTTACAGCCAGTGGTTACCCGCCCACTGGGGCGTGGCCTCTTATACTACATAAGCCAATGTAGAGCCTGTGTCTGCTCTCTTCCTAGCTGCTGGATTTGGTTTCTGTTCTCCGTTCAAGCAGAGGATTCTGATTTGTGAGTCTACCCCTAAATAAATAACCATCTATTTCTCAGTTCTGAGCTAGTGTGGGATTTCTTTTAAGCCTCCTTCCTCACCTCTCCTCCAAGACCCTAATAGCACATACTACTAAACAGGTCAGGAACCTCACTTTAAAGCCCTCCCAAACAGTCCAGCACCAACTCACCATGCTCATTCCGACTGTGATCCCCAAAGCCATCAACTATAATTTCCTCACAAAGCAACCCATCTGAACCTGGAAAGGCTCTAAATAATTGCTATTACCCCCAACCAGGAGACTCTTGGAAATAGCTGTGTTGGGGGTTAAAAGTCACCTCACTTGCCATTTCTCAGCCTTGCCATCCCCAACCTCACCACAGAATGGACACCTCTCTGCTCACTGCCTGGCACAAAGATCCTCATGGATGTTTGGCCTCTGACCCAAACTCCAAACCAACCGCACTGAAATCTATCCACAGTGCTTTCCGTGAACTATACACTGATGCCTGTTAGGAGGAGTTTGGTATTAGCATATTCATCTAGGCAAGTTAGGCCACATAGCTCTTTAGTGTAAAGAACATGTATCCAGGGCTTACATGCGCTGTTTACAACGCTGTTTCATCTCGGAGAGTTCCAGTCTCCCAGTCCATAAATTTGGACATTTCAAGATTATGTCCTATAGTTCATGATTTTTATGAGGATTCAATAACACCTCTGTTCACATTGCCCTGCACATTGCAGACCCAACAAAATACTAATGTATTTTCCTTCCTTGGCAAGACTCCTCCTACAAATATGCCTGCCACCCATTCTCCGCTTCGGTGGCCCCTTGAGCTGCCCTTGCTGTTTCTATAATGAACTTATTAGGAGTTGATTGAAGTCCACTGCACAAGCACGTTGATACACTACCTCCCCTGGTGTCTCACAACCCTGGGGAGACCACATGGATCAGAACCCCAGGTCAACAAAGGCAGACGTGGGGGCCATGAGATAAGGAGCGAGCCTGTGAAATGGACCATAGGCAAGCTCTTCTGCTGACTGGCCTCTAGCCTTTCAAACACCAAAATGTCCCTGTTGTATGTTCAGATCTTTGGAAGTCTGAATCTGTCTGTCACCTTTCAACCGAGCTTCTTTGGAGGGCAGAGGGAAGGGGCAGACTTAACATTTCCAACGCTAGGCAGATAACCATGAAATTGGATGAGCGGAAGAAGGGCATCGCAAAGCACCAATCTGATACATAGTAGTGAACATAGGCTGAAGGCAGAGCTGACATTTGACCTTACACACAGTGTCTTCACCAGGCAAGCTGTTAACAGCTACTCTCTTCCATGCCCAAATCTTAAATATGAGTGAAATAAGATATGGGAATTTGTATGTGTAAAATTTGATGTGAACTCAAGGGTGTGTGTGCGTGTGTGTGTGTGTGTTGCTACGGTAGGTGTTCACAGTGTAAAAGCACATGTGTGTGTTTACACATGCATGGGGAGGCTAGAGGCGGACTCTGACTAGGCTATTCTGTCTCTCTCTGCATTATTCCCCTGAACCTGGCTGATAACTTGTTCCTATTGTATCTGCCCCCAACAAACCTGGAGTTACACAGCATGTGCAGCTTTTTACAGGGGTGCAGCAGTCCAAATTCAGTCCTTATTCTTCTGCAACAAGTGCTCCTACCCTCCAAGCCATCTCTGTAGCCCTAAGCTTGAACTTTTTTAATATTTATTTCTAATTTCAGAAAATAAAAGGGACTGAAGTCACATACCTTGACTTAGTAATAGAAATATGAGTTTGTAGGAAACCATATTGGGTTCTGTCAGTTTTCCTTAATTATTTTATTTTTTATTTTAATCCTCTGTGAATAAAAAAAAAAAATACTACTCATCCCAACCAATCAGATCACCTGGCTCAAAGCATCTGGACTGTGTTGAGACTGGATAATGCAACTGGTTCATCTGTAGCCCGTGCTTGTCTAGAATAAATTAATTACAAATAAAAAAATATTGTTTACAGAGCCAGTGATCTGGCTCAGCAGGTAAGGGCTCTTGCAGCCAAGAGTGTCGACCCGAGTCTCATCCTGAGACCCAGGTGGTAGAAGGAGAGAATCATCTCCACTAAGTTGTCCTCTGACCTCCACACATACGCGCATGTCTTGACATGCGCACCCCCCCACACACACATACAATAAATACATACAATTTAGAATTTAAAATATGCTTTTTGCTGAAACATTCCTAGAGAAGTTGAGTCTGAAGCTGAAGACAAATGGCCACAGAAGGAACCTCTTGCACCTAGGCAGGGTCCACCGTTGGCTTCACTATGGGGTTGATCACCATGGGGCATGCCTCATAGTGTCTTTAAGAGAGAAGGAACAAGTCAAGAAAAATGAGGACACCTAAGTCACTCTCCACAGCCATGTGTTAAGAGTTCTGGTGTGCAGATCAGTGGGAAAAAAAATGACATCTTGGGATTTCTGAGGCGCAAGAGTGGCACCAGGCATTCTGGTACCTCGTTGCAATTTCTACATGGGAAACAAAAAGGGTGCTTCCAGATTTCATCTTTCTAAAGCTTTTTGTCTCACAATAAATATTTCTACATAAAAGAGCAATTTTCTGAGCCTTAAGGATGTCTTCTAGTACAGATAATGATAATTCCTTAAACCGTATTTTAAAAGTGCTGAGTAGTTGATCCCAGCGCTTAATGATGTTCCCCATCTCCTCCGCATCTGATTGACACCAAAAATAATAAATTAGAACAGAAAGTGATTTTACAAGGTCTTTGGACTGACAGGCTGGCTAAGCATAATATCTTCCATTACATTTGACAATGGATTCTCTACGGTTCAGATCTGAGCAAGGAAGATAGGATTGTGCCCTGATTCATGATTTTTAATCTTGATTCATCTATCTCTCAAACATATAAAAATTAATTTACCCACTTACAAATTCAGGCAATGTAAAGTGGGCACCAAAACAAAAATCATTCTCTGTGGTGACGTAAACGTTGTTGTGGGCAGCCTTGCGCAGACAGGAGTGAAGTAGCAAATTAAGAATCATCGTTCCCAGATTATCTGTGGCATAGCTTCTAAGACACCTATTTCCTTCATCCCATCTAGTGAATTTATAAATTCAAATCAATACTTATCCCTGCTGAATTATCGGGCAACAGTTGAGAAATCATTTTTAAAGAGCCCTTTTTGGCTGTGCGAATCTCTTCAGGGTGTATACACACACAACACAATGAAGCCAAAGGTTTGTCTTAAGCAATGAGTGAGAATAGCAAAGGAAATTTTTATAATTACCTGCAAGGCAATGGAATGGTTACTATTATATTGTAGCTGTTTCTTGTTTCTGTTTTGTTTTGGTAAATCATGGTAGATTTGTTCTTGCATTAGGGGGAACAGAAAGAAGGAAAAAGTACAGAGGAGGAAGTCTAAAATATACCCAGTTTCTGTTTAAAGAAAGAAGTATTGTCACTAAGGATAATTTTTAATTTTGACTTGCTCAGTGAGCCCTCCTGGTACATGGGTTTTTTTTCTCCATAGAACCTTAACCACAGTGGCCATTTGCAGTTGACGATTTTTATATAAATAATTTATAGAGCCACAATACACTTATACTTTTTTAAAAATGAGAGAGAGAGAGAGAGAGAGAAAGAGAGAGAGAGTGAGAGAGAACAGAATTGCATCTTAAACTCTATTTACAAATTTACCTTGGCAGGCCCTCTCACTGCCAATAGGAAGCCACGTTGCATATTTAATTTGCTCTTTTGTTACAACGGGGCTTAGGTTAGTTAATTTCAATTTTCGATTTCAAAAGCTATCAAATATGGCTCAGATGAGAAATCAATTTTTCTCAGCTGCCTCTGTTTTTGTGGTGGGCAGCATCCCATTGGCTGAAGGTGAGGCACATGATATGGCAAGAAATTAGTTCACCAGACCCGTGTTGCTACCACCTCAATTACTGCCTGCCTCTTGTAATTTAGCCTTATAACACCTAATTTCAAGACAGAACTCATATTTAATTCATGAAAGCTTCCACAAGAGTAATTGTGAAATAAATTGCCGTAGAAGATATCCATTTGTGACTCGTTTTAATTTTCTGTGCTACTAGCATGCTGTTTACCCTACTTGTTTAACACTTCAGTACAAACATTTTTTTTTCTTTTTTTAATGTTGAACCTTACGCACTGATAGCCACATCCTTTTGCCCACTTTCCCACACTGTATCATCTCCTCCACTGGGGTTTCCTTTCGCCAAACTTCCACCCCGTGGTGATTCCAAAGACTGCTAAAAAAAAAAAAATCAAGAACTTATAATCTCCTAATTATCGAATGTGTTGTTATGATCTGCACAGAACTTTAAAAGTAGCAACTGAAATCACAGATGACAGCGGATAAATGGTAGTTAGATGACAAGGATCATTCCGGGGGCCACGAAATAAATCGAGTTTAATTTAAATAATATTTTAAACAAAGGCATTCATTACACATATTGACATTTTCATTTCAACATTGGTATATATTTTAAAATTCGTGAACCAAAACATATATATTTCCTGTGTGTACACACCATTTTGTCCTTTTCCTCCCTGTTGCTATGCCAACAAGGTGGGTGAGGCCTTCTCAACTGCCAAACTCAGCTGTCATCCCTTCACCCTAAAAGCCTTATAATTGCTTTTATTTGCATACGACAATTAGGCAGGATGGCTCACAGCGAGAAAAACCAACCTTTCTCTCCCCAAGTGCACACAGCGCCAGCCTGTAATTTATAAAAGATACGCGCCATGTGGTGGAGCACTAAAATAGAGTGATGAGCCCTTTCATCTGATTGTAAGCCATTAACAAAAGAAAACATCCCCTTTCAGGCTATAAAAAATGCCTATCTGGTGTGAACCTGCAAAATCACAAAGTGCCCCCTCCCGGCTCCCCCCCACACACACCCTTCACATTCATTATCACATCGAACTCAAAAGGGGCCATAGTAAAAGAGTTACATTTGGGTGTTTATGAGTAATGGGGTGCAAATAAAATCCACACTGGGCTAAAATTGCATCCAGAGCAGTGGGTGCTTGGGGGGTAGCTTTCTTTCTCCCTTTCTCTTCCTCTTCCTCGCGCTCAGCCCCGCTTCGCGGCACTCTGCATGCTGAAATGTCATATTAATATAGTCATTATTACCCTTTTTCTTCAGGGAAACCATGGCAGGATTTTCCAATCAGCTCTCGGGTCTGTGAAAGCTCAACTCAGGAGGAATGTGGATGGCTTAAATCACCCTCCGTTTCGGTTTTCAAAAGGTCTTCAAAATTAGTGTCTAGTGTAAAAGGTCAAAACATGGCTGGGAATCATTTCAGTGATTTATTGTCCTGGTTTGGCTTTTTTTTTTTCTTGTGATTTTTAAGCCTGATCATTAAGATATTTAAATTTTATTCTTCCATACTGTATCAACTCTATGATAAATTTTAAACAGATTTTTAAAGAAATATTTTAAGTAATCGCTTAAGTGGTTGGTTTTCTCGGACTTCACTTAAGAAAATTTGTTTTGGCCATTTGAGACCTTTTCAGCTTAAGTATCAGATGTGAATTTCATTTCCTCCCAATTGTCCCGTCTTTAAAACTATTATCCCGCACACTAAAATTGGGACCCCTTTCTTCTTCTGAGAATCCGTTTTAAAAGCGGTCAACACTCCACTTTATTCAGCATTTACTGAATAAATATTGATCACGCATGCAATTTGGACCCAGGATCTAAAAGTAGATATAACTAGTCCCAAGTCACACAGCTACGTATCTCTCTGTGTGCTTTAAAGAGGGAGGTAATTGCAATAGCATCTTGAACTGTTTCATCTAGATTGCTATTTAATGGAGTTTTTACTCAAGAATATACAAGCAAAGTATGGTTAAAAAAATTTGCTAAAGGAATAAAATATAAGAACAACAAAAACAAGGGAGATAATTCAGAAAACAATGAAATTCAGACCAAAAGCATTACCTATCTCCAAAATGGTTAAATTTTCCTAACAATTGGAAGCTGAAGTGGAAGGATCACTGTGAGTTTGAGACCAGCCTGTGCTGGTCTCTCGGGGGGAAAAAATAAAACAAGCAAAAATGTCAAATTCCTTCATAAAGTCATGAATATTGGAATGTAAACAAAGTTAAGAAACACAGCAAAGTCACATGATAGTAACAAAAAACATAAATTATAGTTTGCCTCCCAAAAAGTTAAAGGCCAGTAAATACATGAAGATGTCAAACTTCGCAAATAAAAAGACACAGGTCTTAGGGGACACATAGTTGAACTTTTCATGTATCAGAACGTGGCAGCAAGTTAGTAAGGACAGAGAATAAACAGCAGAGTCTTTGCGGTACAGGTCATCCCACTTCTCGACAAGACAGATGACCACACACAAAGACATTTTAAATGAGCTCTATGGAAGAATTTTACTTCCACAATTTATCCTGGGGTAGTTCAGAGAAGAATGAAAAGATGTCCCAGATGAATGTGTTCCCTCAATACCTGCTATCCTGTTGAAGCCAAACTTTGGAAACAAGTAATGTATTTGTTAAATAAGTGATATGCTGTGGCCCTGTGATAGAATACCACGTAACTACAGAATCTCAGAATTGATCAATTTATTGACATAACTCTCTATCAATCGATGTATTACCTGCACATAGTAACATGTATTTCAGTATACTCATGTTTAAATGCACATTAAAGTGAAAAGGAAATCATATGCAGTGTAGCATTCTGTTTATGAATGTGTATCTATAGACACAATTATACATCCTTATGCAAATACACACATATACACACACATGCACATGGTATGAGAGAATATATCACAGTCTGTTAGGAGTGGTTTTCCACGAGGTGGATGGAACTTAAGAGGCATTATACACAATTCACTGTTTTGCTCTAATTCAAAGCAAGCAGAAGGTTTTTGGGGGAAGTTGTAGTCATGAATAGGTTTATAACAAGTGGTTCCAGTTTTCTTCTTATTTCTTCTGGAAATGTTTACTTCCCTCACCCCATATTTAGATCACTGTTTCCTCTTATTTTTTAAATCTACGTGAAACATAAGCACTCTTTTTTTTTTTAGAATTTAACGAAGTGTTAAAATTCACCCAAAAATGGTAAGGAGATACATAAGAGCCTGGAAACTCAGCTCTTCCTTACGAGAGTAACTCTTAATAGTCAAAGAATAAAGAAAATGAACAAAATCTGCTTCTCCTGGGAAAAGGCTTCACTTTAGGAAGAGAAAATATAGGTTATCCAAAGGACAGCACCCTCCAGCGAAAGCACAGCCCTACCCTGAGCAGCAAAGCCTGTTTGTTCCTGGGTTGCCAAGGTGACTATAGTAAGTGCTAAGTAAACGACTGTGGACACCAAGGGATGTGATGAGAAGCGCTAATGCCAGGCAGGAGTCCTGAGAGCATACACTGATACATCCCTGCTCTCTAACGTGGAGGTGTAGGGACCTTTAACTTAATTAGAAGTTGCCTCTCACTGGTAAAATGAAGCTCGCCTACATTCTGAATGATTCGTCTCATATAAACTAAGGAACCCTGTACGTGGAAATATGCAGGTGATTCCAAAAAAGGGGGGGATTTCAAAGTGTGTTTTGCTTAAATGCATTCTTGATTCTCTTTCGCACTTGGCTATTTAGTGCTTGCTCTGAGACCACACAGCTCTGAAGAGAATGCATTAAGCTATTAGTGGAGAATTCCCTTGTATTAGACTCCACAGTATTGATGCCTGGGAGCCACCTTCTGCAGTACACTCACGCTCATATGAAACATAACTAGGGGTTTCCTAAAACAGAAGAAACCCCAAATCCTGAATTGATTCAAAATACATACACCTCTGAAAATCCTCCCCTTAGTACAGAAAAGATGCATTTCTAACCCTTCCTATTTCTGAAGGACACACAGATTATGACAACTTTTGCAAAGGAAGATCGAGTGCCAAGTTTGTAAAGCTGTTTGTGTGCATCCTAAATACATTCATTAAAGAAACACGTATATATATATATATATATATATATATATATATAAAACTTAAAATGCAAACTATATGCAACAGCTTTTTAAAAGTGTGCCCCTAACTTTTACATGAGCAATACAATATTTTTATGCTGCTTTGGGCTCCATTTATGCTGCTTTGGGCTCCATTGCTCCATTTCAAACAGAACAATGCAAACACTTTAAGGATAGAGCTGGGTCACTGTGCTTTCATTGTGCAGCTCAGAGACAGAGCAACACTCTTTACGGAATATGAAAAGACAGAATGATGGCTTCTTTGGGTATATGTGGAGGAGAGTCCTTCATTTGCATAATAAATAAATTATTCATTGCTCTTTCTTAAAGGGCTTTTCAAAATTAAGATGGTTGTAAAGTTAAATTTTAAAAAAAAAAAAAAACCTACATGAATTTTGTAACTTTCTGTTATCTATGAGACCATCATCCTTGAGGTGAAAATACAGGCAGCCCAGCAGCATGAGAACAGGCTGTACCGGGCAGCTGAATTTTGTCTATTGTCTGCGCCTTCCAAGCCGCTTTTCATTGCTGCCTGGGGCACTGGGAGGTGGGAAGAGCAACTCTGTGAATCTTGACTGCTTTGGAAATAGAAAATCCAACCCAGAGTCATGGGTGCCCATTTTGTCTTCTTAGGTATCCTGTTCCCAGAGATGTGCAGAATGTACGCCGAGCAGTACATGCGCAATTATAACGCCCTATTATGCTATTATGACTGCTCCTTGTTACTGTGGTCCAGGTCAGATCGTACAGCCGGGAAGTAGCCCGCACTTTCTTTTTCTAAGGGTGGACTTTAGTCCACCGTCTGATGAGAATTTTGCAGAAAATGCCCTACTTAAATAACGACGCTTTGAAAAAAAATTAAAAAAAAAACTGTCCCGACAGAGTGTTTTACCTTTCGACTGTGGTCTCTTTACAGCGCTTTCTTTCATATCCCTTTTGATTTTCTCCCTATAGCTGTAATAAAAAGGAATTCATAGCAATGAATGCTAAGTCCTAAATGAAACCTTGCATGGAATGAACATTCTTGAGGCATTAATAATAAATTTGAGGATGGCTAAGCAGATGGTAGTTTCTGCACCCTTTTGTCCCTCCGCCCCTGGTAGGAGAACTGCGGCGTTGACTCTGACACTTTTAGGGAACAAAGTACTTCCAGCACTATCTCTACCCCCCTTCAATTCAGCCCTCATCTGAGAACTCCTGAAATGAAGCTGTCACTCAGGGTTGCTTGGGGACCTGTCAGCACAAACATTGAGCCTTTTCATTTTGATGGGTCAGCCTGCAATCCCCTTGAAAGAGAAGTCCGTGCCACTGTGGTTTCTCTTTCCACAGGAATCCTGAATTCTAATGAAACTCCAAATCGCTCAATAAAGGCAGGGGCACGAGGAAGTAATCCAACGCAGATCTGAGTGAAATTTGTATTTTATCTTTTTTTTTTTCTCCCCCAGCCCATTATTCTAATCGCTTAGGTGGTTCACAAAGGGTTGCTCGCAGGCCAGGCGCTCGAGGAATGAGGTGTCCTCTGTCCTGAGATCCACTACCGATTAGGTAGGAGCTCTCTGGAAATGAAATGCCGGGGTTCAAATTTTCTTGGGTAAATATCTGTCCATGTACTGTGTTTTCTACTGGAGTGTTACACACATGCATTTCTAATGTATACCCAGCTGATAGAGAAGACAGGATTTCTCATTAATTAGAGGATTTTTTTTCTTACTTTATTTTTGTTTGGATTTGTGAAACTGTCTTTTAAGACTCTACTATGAACTATTGTCCCCAAATGAAGAAAACAGCGTTGCAGTTTTTATGATCAAAAACCTAGCAAGCCTCTGACAAGCTACCCAGACATGTTAGGAGTGAATCCTTTTCTTAAGTTATCTGAATAGTGTTCACAGTTGTGAGACACCTAACAACTGGGTGTCATGCACCCTTCAGCCCCATCTTTCTTTTTGGGATGGGGAGATAATTAATAAAACTTTTATATAGAAGAAAATGGGTGAAATAGCTGATGAAATCTACATCTTGATCTAGTTAGATAGCACATTCTAGAATTATATGTGCTGAGTCACATAAAAGAAAAAAAAGACAATTCATTCGAAACTGCCTGTGACTCTTTTATCCTTCCTCAGAATATTTGTATAGAGGAGGCATTTCTAGAACCTAGGAAACATTCAAAAAGTATACGGAAAGAAACAAAGTTACAAAAAATATGATCCAGTTCTAGATAGAGATGAGGGAAAGTAAAGTCCATTTTTTTACACACTATACCCCTATTACCCATCACTTTTATTTGTTTAACCACCCCCCCGAAGGACTACCAACCAATATTTAAGTACATTCCTATGTCCTTATGACCTTTATGGCTCCCCCATCACAATGACGTCGCTCAATACCTGAGAGTCACCCGACTTCATGCTCTTTTTCTCCACTGTGACACATCACCCCTAAATATGTCAACTGTCTGTCCTTCAAACGCCCAGGGAACATCTGCTACAGCTCCAGGTGCCTTGGTGGACAGACAGCAGCAGCTCCCACTCTCCACAGCTGATGAGTGAGCCGAGCAGAGCAGGGGTGATGGAGCAGCCTCCCTCGCGCTGCATGCGTGGAGGTGCTTCCTAGTCAAAGGGATGGCTGAAAGATGCCCACATGTGTTTTGAACTGTGACTTTGCAGGTAGTTTTAATCTGTGTGCATTTTGGCATCTGTACGTGCAATACTGGAAAACAATGGCCCGCTATTTCAAAAGTCATAATCAGCTCTGCAAAGTACGAAAGGAGATAAGGGAGAAAGAACTAGAAGGGAAATGCATGAGTTGTGGCCTTTATTCCTTACTCGTTTTTAGCTCCGATGCATGGAAGGTCCAAAGGAATTCCAAACCCAGGGCCAGTCAGAATTATACATCCATTTTTGGACCAGGTTGTTGATATACACTAATGTAGAATGAGCACCATGTACTTGCCAATCTCTTCCTTGTGGTAATTATTTCTTCTCTGGGTTTCTTACCAAGAAAAAACGTTAAATTCATATACACGTATTCATATGTGGAGAAATGCTCCCTGAGTATGCAGAGAACTATCCTTCTATCTTGATTCAGTTCTCCCCCCCCCCCCACACACACACAGTGGGTAGGCACTGAGGCTTAGGGGTATCTTTAAATCAAAAAGATAAAGTTCTCAAAACTATCTGGAATAACAATATCTAGTTCTTTCTAAACTGCAGACGCCACTAATATGGCATGATTAAACTGTTTTGTGGTATTTTTCTAAATATGTATAAAGGACCCACTGGGGATCATTGATATTAGATGTTATCTATTTTACTTGTAATGGCTAAAAGCAGATTCAAAAACTGTTCTTCAGTCCCCTTTCTAAGTCTACAGTTCTTATGAGAAGAAGTAACGTGAATATTTCCCTTCATTTTAGGGACAAAAGCCTAGTTTGTCCCTAAATAGTTCTGAAGTAACTACTAGTGACCAGTTTGCCAATTTGTAATTCGCCAATTACCTAGCTGTTTCTTCTTTAGTATTAAGGTGAATTGCAGGATCTAACTTAAAGTCTATTTCTTGCATCAGAGGCAAGTAAACCTTGGGAAAGCCATGCTCATATAGGACCTTCTTAAAAGTTCACTTACAGCCAGCCTTATGCTGTATGTGTTTATTGAGAAGATAATATTAACTCAGTTGCAGAACTTGCTGATGAAACTCAGTGTCCACCCCCTGAGAGTTCTCTTCGGAAGTTCTTAAATTTTCAAATGCAGAGGTACCATTGCAGTTACTGGCTTGGACTGGCCTCACTTCATAAAACACATACTCACTATAAAAGAACATATAAATATAAAACAACTATTTTGTGTATATTTGGGCTGATTCTTTAAATCAATATTTTATTGCCAGAGCTACTTCAACTACTCAGTCTCAAAACAAGCTTTAATAGAAAATGCCAGCACTGGATATAGCCTCTTGCCTCATGGATATTCATATCTGGTCGTAGAATGGTATTGCCTGCCTTTCACCCTGATTAGCCACATCTTAGTCCTGAAGCGATGGCCTTCCGGGTCAGCTTCCCCAAGGCAGCAAATTCCACCCATATTTAAATACCATACGCGATGCTGGCATAAATAACCTTTTCCTACAGGAAGTGGAAATACCCATGACATAAATGTATTCAGACAGTAACATTACTCCATACATCTAAGAGATGGAGAAGCGCGTATGTTTTTTTAAGCACCTGTCACTCTCTAGAAAGAACATGCCAAATTCTCATGATGCTTTATAGTTATTGAGGATGCTCTGCCTTGTAAGTTCTATCTCCCTAGTACACATTATCCTCTTATTTGACTCCAGACTTTACCTCCCTTTGGCCAATCTGTCAAAATTGTCTGTGCATTTCGAACACTCCAACCAAAAATCCAGAATTCTAAAGTCAGTGAATCCTGATCTGACACAGCACACTCTTCACCCCAGGAATGTTTCTTGGGATGGTCACCCCTACATGCCATAAGCAACCAAGGAAATGAAAGTCTGTGCTTCCATTCTTTATCTGTGAAAAAAGTTAGATCACCTGTCCACTTCCCTGAACATTCCCTTAGTACAAAGAAATGAGAAATGTTGGTAGTGCTTTGAAGCTGGAGGCAGGAAGATGTCATGCAAGTAACACGTAATTTCATTAATTGCTGTGAGACAGCAAATGTTGAGCTTAAATCAATGCTACTTTCTCCAGAGCAAAAGCTAAACACAGCAACAAAGCGACACAGTTAAATTAACTGTGCTTCTTGTAAAGCTGGTGAGATACAATTAAAAATGGGGATTATTGCCAAATCTCATTTACTGTTTTCTTATACATAATATCTGTACATTCAAGTCTTCAATTACCACTTCTCAATGGCATGGAAATCCCATTGCATCTGTTTATTCTTTATTTTTATCAATGGGAAAAATTATTTAATTCTCACACAACATACGCATTGTAATGATACACACAGGGCTGCTGTAGCAATGGGATCCCTACCAGGCTCCCTCTTCCCTTCCTCTTTCGCCTTCCCACCCTCCAATTCTGATTTTGTGTGTGTGTTGTGAGTGTGTGTGTGTGTCGTGGTGGTGTGTGTGTGTGTATACATGTTTCATGAGT
This sequence comes from Arvicola amphibius, assembly GCF_903992535.2. Classification (NCBI taxonomy): domain Eukaryota; kingdom Metazoa; phylum Chordata; class Mammalia; order Rodentia; family Cricetidae; genus Arvicola; species Arvicola amphibius. The sequence continues at coordinate 142,236,345 of NC_052058.2, forward strand.
AAGTGTACAGCATTTTTTTTTTTTACTTTCCAGCTACAATGTGCACTATGGCTGTCTCTGACTGCTCACAGTATGCCAAATGGTGATGGCTGGTGGGTTCACTGGCATTTTTAAACAAGCGTAATTGTGAAGTGTAACCGGCAGGGTTATCCACCAAGAATTGGGAGGGTGGAATGTAGGTCTCCCACACCACTGCAGACTCTTACAGTCTTGAAGAGCAGCCGAGAAGACAAAGCCTTGTGGCTGCGTTCTGACTTTCCCTTTCAGTAACAACCGCTAACCCCCCAATGCTCTCTTTGAATGTACCGTATCAAGCCCCAGTAGTTACAGAAGAGGCATGCGTGCTCTGTCCTGACTGCAGAATTACCTTGGGATTTGACTGCAGCATAATATGCAGTCAATCATTATATGTGTGGGTTGCTTTAATCATGCATAATGTATATATGGGATTTGTTTGGAAAAGAAATGTAAATGCCTGGTGTCTCAGCGAGGACGCCACACATAAACACATCTCCAGACTTTTGGACTGGACTCGAAATTTTTGAGATGGGTTTTTAAAACAGGTAATTGTTAGACATAAGCGGATACCACTTACCTCAGAGCATGGGTGTCACAAAGGAGGTGGGCTGGTGCAATACAGATGGCCTGCGTTCACCGCTAACGTAATTTCCTGGTTTGACTTCAGAAAGGAAGTGTTTGCTTTGGTAACTGCGTAACCCTTCATCGCCCTAAAATGAAAGACAGAAGAAGAAAGTTATGTTTTACTTGTAGATGAAGAGATGGCTTACTGGTTAAGAGTACTGGCTGCTCTTCAGAGGAGCTGTGTTTGATTCCCAGCACACCCATAACCTTCGCGACTCCAGGTCCGTGGATCCGATGCCCTCTTCTGGTATCCTCAGGTACCAGACACACGTGTGGTACACAGACATATAAACAGACATATACAGCCAAAACAGGCCCGCAGCGAGCGATCGGCCGACCGGCGAGCGAGCGAGCTAGCGAGCGAGCGAGCGAGGACGACCGACCGACCTACGACCGAGCGAGCGAGAGCGACCGACCGACCGACCGACCGACCGACCGACCGACCGAGCGAGCGACCGACCGACCGACCGCGCGACCGCGAGCGACCGACCGACCGACCGACCGACCGAGCGAGCGAGCGAGCGACCGACCGACCGACCGACCGACCGACTACCGACCGACCTAGCGAGAGAGCGAGCGAAGCGAGCTAGCGAGCCGCGAGCGAGCTAGCGAGCGACCGTACGGACCTGATCCGAGGCTAGCTATCGATCTATCTACCTACCTACGTACATACCGACCTACCTACCTACCTATCTATCGACCCTACCTACCTATCTTATCTACCTACCTACCTATCATCTATCTATCTATCTACCTACCTACCTACCATCGTGTGTGTGGTCTATATTTAACCTTATAACCAATTTACATGTACGTGTTGTGCAGACTCAGACACAAATGCAGGTAGACACACTCAACCTACCAACTCCCCGCAGTGCAGAAGAAACAGGGATTTTTGTCACCCTCATTGTCCCATCCTACTGCCAAACACTCTCTTAACATCACAGGAGTTCAAGATATGTTTTAAAAGTCAACAGATATGTAAAATGCAGTGGCATAAGAAAATATTATCATAGATTTTGAGATTAGGAACTTTTGGCAGTCTAGGATGGATCCCTGAATATTATTTTAAAAAATAACTCACAGTAACAAAACGTAACAGTACTTCTAAATGAAATTAGGTATATGTAAAGAAGATATTTTTCTTACAGTATTTTTTGTGGGTGATATTATTATTATTCTCCACAGTGAAGATGGGCATATATATATATAATATGTATATATATATATATATATTACATATAAAGCTATGTAAACTTCCCAAGTGCTTGCCTGACGAATCCTAATGAGAAGAAGAAGAAATGCACACCCTGTTTGTCTGTCCTATCTACCTCCCGTTCTGCAAGCCCAGACACCTGGCTTGAAAAGCTCATCGCCCCTCACATTGAAGAATGAGCCCTGGCATACTGTGTGTTCCGGATCATCATCAATCACAAAACTCCGATCGTTCTGGGCACAACATGACAGTTAACATATGCAACCACACACACACACCCTTAAACAAGCACATGCGCAAATTGACCATCTTATCCTGCTGGGAAGGAACTCTGAATTGGCTTTCGCTGTCTGCAGCAGCCTGCAGCAGCGTGCAGGAATCTACCCCCAGCTCATGTCTTCTCTGCTGCGGGCAGCTTCCTCCTTCAAGGAAGGAAACAAAGTAGGGGGAGGGATTGCAAAGGATCAATACCTCTTCTGGTGCAACAGAAGTGGTTGAACAGAACTGTATTCATTTTGGACTCTGAGAATTGCTCCTTTTTGCCTCACCTCCCTTGCCTATTTATAAAAGAAATCTCCAATTTACTGCTCATTAGTATAATTAGCACCAATTTGCTGTTGACTTTAATAACTTGGGATAATTTCGTTTTTAATCTCGTTCATATCCATAGCCAATATTACAACAATAAACAGTCTGCATTCTTTTTTTTTTTTTTTTTGGACCTGGTTTGTTAGGGTGTATTGCCCATTTTCTTAATGGGAATTCACTGATGAGCACCCGCCTATGTCCCCCTCACAGGTACACATTTAAGTGCTTTCCAATGGGATACTGCTGTCAGCGTCCCTGGGCGTTCCCCCTTTGCCTCCTGCCTTTCTTACTTACTTGCGCCCAGGCCTAATGCAGTATAATTGAAACAATTTTATTGTCTACGGCTATTCATTCTAATGTTTCAATGACAGAAAATACTGGTCAATTTGACAAGTTAATATGACTTCAGTGGTCATTTGAACTCCTTTAAGCCATTGGGTGCTGAAATTGCTTGTCACCTCCCTTCACCTGAGAGCGGAATTCACCCAGGATGTGAGGTTGTGGGGAGGGGGCTGGAAGAGCAAAAAGTTTCTCCATGGAAATCAGTTCCGTCGGGAGAAATTGCAAGTTTTGATAATTGGTGGGGCAGTGCCCCTTTTTTGAAATGGAGGGATCTCTCTCAAAAGCAACATTTGACTCTGCCATTCACTACCGCAGTTAACAGCTTCTAAACTTTGTGCCTGTTGCCTATGGCACAAGCTTGACCAGGCTCGTGACTTCCTTTCAAATGCATGAACCGCCCCTGCCCTTAAAATACTTAGCCACAAGGGATGGAATCCTTGCAGGAAGCAGGGAAGATTGCCCTGTGGAGCTGAAACAGCCATGAAAGGCTCCTGGCTCTGATGCTTCCCCATCCAGCATCATCATATACTTGGAAGTTTTGGGTGTAACTGCTTTCTAGATACACTATGAAGCAACGGGGTCATTCCTTCTGTGAATCTTTAAGCCATTCCTAGATGGCCTTTGAATGCATTGGTTTAAACAGAATGTTTAAAATGTCTTGACAGAGCTGACTACTTCTGTAGCTAGGCTGCTGCTTGCTCAGCATGTGAGACCGGGCTTTCCAAATAATAATAATAATAATAATAATAATAATAATAATAATAATAATAATAATAATAATAATAAAAGTTATAGGTTGCATATAGTGAAAAATCCAACTTTGCCACTAAAGTACTTGTAGCTTTCTTTTTGCGTAGAGTCTGGAGTGCATTGTGAGACCCAGCGGCATTCTTTCTATTAGGTTTCAAAGAAACCTTTTCTTTTCTTAGTAATAAAAGACCTGACCAATGCATGCCACTCTCTTCTCGTAGCGGCGAAATCTTTCTCTTCTATAATTTCCAGTCGGGTTTCCTCTTGAAAAATTACCCTTCAAAATCTTCGGCTTGTTCTTGGGAAGTGGAATGGGGAATTTTAGTTTGCTTCCCTTAACAGGCTGGCATCCTTTGGTCCTTCACGTTGAGATTGGTTCTCTCTGGGACGCCATGCTGAGGAGCACACTGGGCTTCTATCAGTCTCCAAATATGGTGTCCTCTATGGTGTCCTGTGCTGGCTATGTTTTCAATCCAGTCAGCTTACTTTCTAAGTGGTCACCTGTGTTTGCACTGTGAATGTCTCTACCTCATTGGACCAACACATGTGCAAATAGGCTGTGAAGAGTTTGATACTCAGCCCGAGGAGTCACAAAGGTTCTAGAATGTTTTAAATGCTTTCTACTATACTACTGGTGCTATCTCAAAAGAATCACATCCAGCCATAATTTATAGAAGGGGCTAAGTGGAATCGATTTATAACTTCCCCCAACTCGTCTCCAAACATCTGCATTGCAGTTTATGGATGAGTCTACATAACAAAAATTACCAGTTAAACAGCTGTTTCCTGAGACCTGATTCACACCATGAAGCTGCCTTCACCTGGATAAGAGCTAATGTTTTTCTCTTACAGTGCCTCTTATAACTGAGCCCTTTAACGTGAGAACTCATACAGAGAGAGAGAGAGAGAGAGAGAGAGAGAGAGAGAGAGAGAGGAGAGCGCTGCTTGCAACAGAAGGCAGACTAATTATTAAAAACAATGTAGTTCTTGCCTGTTAAAAATTATCTACTTCTGTATAAGATCTTCAACTGTGAAGTAACTGCAGAAAAGTGGGAGAAGAAATGGGGGCATGGATTAGAAGTACTCAGGGAAGATACATCAAAAGAGATGACGCAGGAGGTAAGAGAGGCTTCACGAGGCCCAGAAAGCTTGACCAAAGTAGTTAGTTCCAGGTCTACATCAAAAGAAAGCAGTAGTCTACATCATCACCAGCCTTTCCTGTGATGTTTAAGCCTTAATTTCAGAGTTATCAAAAGTCATGTTATAATTGAAAAAAAGAAAAAAAAGAAAAAAGTGAATGGGCTATCCCTTTAAAATTAGATCATGGTGTGGATTAATAGCAGAATGAGTTTGTCAATTGACCAGCAACAAATGCACTTCCTCATTGCCTCATTTTCACTTCTATCTATGAATATTTTAAAACCCTAATGTGCACTTGGCCATTTGGGTTTTAAGCGAAGACTTATCACAGTGTAAAACCCTTCATTTTTATCCCACAGCAGAGGGCTTCTTTCCCCTTTTTCCAGGGTGTCATTAAAAATCTGATGCCAAGAGCCAGGACTTGGCAAGGTCTGCAATATAATTTGCAATCTGCAGTGTTTGCTGGCTAGCCCCCCCCACCCCCCTCTTTTTTCCCCCTTACCAGCCTGCCTGCTAGAGTCAACAGGGGGCATCGCTCATCTGTCTAAAAGAAAAATAGCAGCATACTAATTAGAATTCTATTTGCCAGAAGCCTCGGAGTTGCTGTGCTTATAGATTTCAAGCTTCTTTTTGTTTGAATTAAATTGCCAACTTTTTTTTTTCTTCCTCCTTTGCGCGTTGCATGAGAGAGAGCGGGTGCCGTATTTGATTGAAGCGAGGGTAGGGGGAAGGTTGCGCAACGGGAAGGGGGTCTTCGCTATGGAAATGCTAGAGAAATGTCAGGGTTTGGTTTTAAAATGCCTGGTATGCTTTTTCAGGGGTTGACTCCTGTCTTTTGCCAGAGTTGTTTTGGGGGGGAACTGGTGGTAAGTTCAAAGAGCGTGGGGCTAGCTCTGGAGCTGAGGCCCCCCAGCCTGACTGTGGAAATACTGGGGCAGAGCTGACACGCTCACCCCACGCAGAGCCAGATGGTCCTTGCTGGGATGAAATCCCGGGGCTGGGATCACAGCGCTGATTCAGAACGGAACACACAGTCTCCTTGCTCTGCTGGCTATTTCTTTCCTGGGTGGGAGGGGATAACGCCAGCCAAGATCAACACAGAGCCAGCCCGATAAGATGAAGGGGACGGAGACAGTCCGTGTTCAATGATCCCCGTTTTATGATCGCTTAAAAAAAAAGTGTTTCATGGTTCGTCATTAAAATGCCAGATTTATCCACCAAGCAATTTGAAAGCCATACCAATACTGGGTTTTCCAAAATTACACAACAGAAAAATTAAGGTTCCAGAAAAATGGCAACATGCTTGTTGGCGAAAGACACAATGAATCAGCATAATCCATTGTCAGGAATTGCCATTTAAATCCCAGTGTGTCCCTGAATCCCATAAAGGGTTCAGAACTAACCAAAAGGAAGGCTGGACCTGTGAAGCCGACATCCTAGATACTTAGCAGTTTGCCCTCTGAATAAGCTAATACAAAGCTCACAGTAGCTCATTATTAGTTAATTGTCCTTTGAAACCCAAGAAACAAGAAACACAGACCCTACTGGATGCTTTAACACTTAGCAATGAAAATTTACAGTCTAAAGTCCATTGACTGTATATAATGTAGTATTTTCTATGTACGAATTGTAGAGACAAAGTTGTGTTAGATTTAGTTTGATTTGGCTTGACCATGACGCAGCACAGACACTGGGGCTCCTATTTTTAAGGAATTTTTGCTATAAGGAAAATACATTGCCACCTCTAAAAATCAATCTTTTGCATTTGCACAAAGACTCCCTTCTAAATTGCAGCTCTGGGGATACCCACTCAAGCCCTCAACAAAGCATACCTCTTTCTGCATGTGTGTGGGACATGAAAGCAATTCCAAAGTGTTGAAAAACCGAAGGACCATTTTCATGAATTTGAAAAAAATAAATAAATCAGACACCTGGAAATTAATCCTGACTTCTTAGCTACTTGGTTATATCTCTGCTGGTCTGCATTACTGACCTTCTGATTCGAGAGAAGAGAGAGAGATCCTGCTTTGGTAGCGCTTGGGAGAGACGTGGGAGTTCCGTCAACTACTAAAAAACTTGCTGATATAACATCTGCAAGGAGAGACTGTGCTCACAATGAAAACAAGGCAGTCCTTGGAATGTCATATCTGGGCAGGAAGAGCTGTGAGGTCTGCTTCGTACCTAAGCAAGAATCTACTTTGCTACTTACTCATGAAAAACCAGCAGTGCCAGCCATTTAGGCATTTATTTCTTGTACTCCCGCAAAGCAACTCTGCCTTAAATGTCTATTTCTTTCTCCTGACATACATTGCTTAAATTTCTTAACTGTGCTCCAACAGGAGAAGCAGGATATTGATGCTCCCAGAATCGTGGAAAGCCTGGAGCAACTTCACTCACATCCCTTGAATTACATTTCCAATTTTAGCCTCTAAGTCATCTAGTCCTCCTTTATCTGTTCTTGTTATAAAAAGTGGCAGGAGGCAGAGTGCAGAATGACCCACAAGATGGCACCTGTCACCAGGGGATTTTTTTCCTGTATTCTGCAGGCCAAATTTTGTTTGAACTCACCGCGGCCTCTGTCATATCCCAATTTCCAATTTCACTGCCACTCTTGGCCCTACCTCTTAATCCCCTCTGTGCAGGCTGAGGCAGTTTACCCAACTCCCTGAACCTTCTCCTTCGGAAAAGCCAGAGTAAAACTTTAATTTGAAATCTGGATCAGAATTAAGCAGAGGCAGCAGCAGCAGGGTGTTGGAGGGTGTGCCTGGAGGCTCACTCGTGGGCTTGGAACTAGTGGTGGAAATGAGTGGTTTAGCCTTTGATTTTCCCTGTGGCAATTGCCCGAACTCTACAACCCTAGGTTGCGGGGTGAAGGAAACTGACAGGAACACTAAAGGATGCCGTAAGGTTGGTGGTTGGGTTCTTTGAAGGCAAATGCATGACAAATGGGATGAACTAAAAAGTCTTGGGACTTTAGACTCTGCCGTTGTTTTAAACCTTGGCTGCTGGGTTTAAACAGGCACTTCCATAATTTTGGATACAAGTGTCTAAAAGCTTGGTAAGGGAGAAAAAAAAAAAAACTAACAATCCGGGTGATAAGGGATTGCAAGGGTCCTGGGAGGAGTTGGGGGGAGAGGAACAAATGTGATCAAAAGGAGATTGCATAAAAAACTAGTTTTTTTAATAAAAAAAAATCATGATTTCTTTTAGATAAAGAACCCAACATGTTTAAAGGAAAGAGACTCATCTTCCATCGAGTGCATAACAATCTTAGTTGCCAAAAAAAATTAAAAATAGAATAAATAATATGAGGAATTGTTGGTTTCCCCAGCCACTACAGCAATACCATTGGAAGAAAAAACCTGAATGTCCAGAATTTGGTCAGCAGAACCATTAAAATTCAATACATTTAAGTCGGCGCATGTGTGCAAAGAGACTGTAACTGTGCTGGCCAAAGGTTATTTTATGATCAGAATCACAGAAGCGCCTCAAATGTTAAGTAAAGCCATTAACTTCCTAATATGAGGATGAGTATGGATTATTACATTATCAATATTATTTGAAGTGAACTCAATTCAAATAACAGAGGATGTGGGTCTCCTATTAATTAACTAGGACATTTGTGATAATTAAAAGTCAGACTAAGAGAACGAAGCACAGGACGGCTAGAGTGATTGTGGGTAGCAGGAGTGCTGATCTTCCCTCTAAGATCAGGGGCTGTATCCTAGGCTGTTAGATAGCCAGAGAACTGATGGGTACTCTAAATTAGTGGCCTCAGTTTCCCCCTGTCTCTTTCTGCACCCCTGCCTCATGAGTCAACAAAGGCCCTAGAGGAAGCCAGCCTCGAACAAGGCACCAGGGACATGTCGTGCTACAACCGCGATGCCTCTCCTTTCAGTCTGCTCCAGCAGGCTGGGACCCTGCAAATGCCCCTCATGGGCACAAGATTCCCTCTGCATTTCAGCAATGCTACTAAAGAGGATTGTAATTAAGCTCATCTACAGCTGCTGTAAATGAAACAAATCAGAGAAATGTGTTGCTTGTTGTGAGCAGCAAACGTTTGTGCTTTTGTATAACCCTTTTTAAAAACCATTGTCACTTCCCTGCCTTTCCTGTGTGAACACCATTATTACTTCTGCTTCTTTGAGCTACCACCCTGCCCACTTGGGTGTCGCTGCAAGGTCGGCCAGTAGATGGTAATACCACTGGAGGAAAAACTGCGAAGGTGGGACAGTAGACGGTAATACCGCTGGGGGAACGATTTCTTCTCCAATGTAGAGATGACAGGCCTATACAATAACACATAAAAAAAGTCATTCATGATTTGATTTTTAAAAGCAAAAGGGATGCACTGTCTTTTCTTTCATATTACGTAAGTGCACAATGAACATTGTGTTGTGTCTGTGTGTGTGTGTGTGTGTGTGTGTGTGTGTGTGTGTGTTTGTACATATGTGTCTGTGTGGTTACTGAAATATAAATATGACACCCTCCCATGGCGGCTTAGTTTTTCTGATTATCTTAGATTTCTGCAGAAGATGAATTTTTAAATATTTATGTATATTTTAAAATTTTGCATCACGTAAGCAGAATCCCTCTATAATTTTCCTCCTGCCTCCTTTTACTGTTGGTCTGTGCATCTCCCAAAACATGAATCTTTTCTTCCCAGGAGACTGAACCATACAAGGAAGGGGAGGGGCCGGAAGGAGAAACTGAGATCTTTACTATGTGCCTTTATCTGTCTGTAACTCAGATTTGAATGCAATTCAGTGAGCCGCTCCTCTCCCTTTGGGAGGGGCATACAAACAAGCTCATGAAATCCAACAAGAGGGTAAGAGCTTACCTGCCCCCCCCCCCAGATTTATCAAGAGGGAGTTTGTGCTGGACTTATGAAACCATCATGGAAGGACAAGGTAGAGATCAAATGTACTGTTGAGGAAGGAAACGAAGCACAAACTTTGCCCAGAGCTTCGGGACAATGATGCTCAAAGATTAACCACCCTCTCAATTAACACCTCACATGAAAATCCCCCACAAGGTCATGGGATCTGAGCTTCGGTGCGGTCAATCAGCACAGCCCGCCTCCATACACACTGAGATCGAATGCAGAATTAACACTGGTCCCCAAGCCCTGGCTCACAGACTCACGTCAGATTAAGCCTTTGCGCAGAGAAGATATGAAAAGCATTTCTAATTAGGGTCTGAGGTTACTGGCTAGAATGCAGGCGAGCAGTCTGCCAACCATTCTTCTCCTTTTTTATAATTTTAATTAAACTCAGATACTATTTAATTCCTACCTGCATAGATTTAGTGCTACTTGAATGCAAACCTGATAAAGAATACTCCTGATCCCCACTTAGCTGCCACAAGGACTTATTAAAGAGGGGGTGACCGTCTCCAAGATCTTCCACGACTCCCTCTGCAATAATTACTTTTCTATCAAATGAAAAGCATAATATTTTTCTGTAAATAGGTTTTTTTTTCCCCTGTGAAACTTTGACTTCACTACTCTCTTGACGAAATAGTAATTATAACTTCACTGTAGGGGTTACTATACCATCAGCATGGCTGGCTGTTAGAATGTTTTTTTTTTTTTTCCATGCAGACTAAAGCTCCCCTTCCCCATGGCATGTGGACGGAAACTCAGATGGACACTGGAGAATTTTTGCTACAAATGCATCACTAATTAGAAGTGGGTGTGTCGCTTCAGCATTTACACCATGCTATCGACTGGACACCATTTGAATTATTAAGAATTCCATGGTGCCTGGGTCCTTCTGCTGCTGTCTGATTAGCAGTCCAACGTCTTCGAACCAACCAATTTTAATATCTGCAGTGACCCCAGAAGCCTGAACAACACCTTCAGCATACTAAAGCCTTGTTATTCCCAGGCAGAGATCTGAATAATTCAGGATCTATGATGACAGCTCTGCCCCTGTGCAACTAACTGTGTGGGAGACTTTGGGATTCTCCAGTCCACATTGCTCCTTCCCTCTCCACTACTACTGCTGTTTCTCTCCCAGTGGTGCTTCCAAGAAGCCACAGCCTTAGAAGTATTACACTCAAGTCTTGCTGGAATAACAACAAGGTAGAAGTTGACCCAAAGAAAGTTCCCATTTTATGTCACTGGAGCAAAAATAGGATTGACCCAGTAGCACATGCTGGCCTTCAATGTGGAGGGGTTGAAATATCTGTTCATGCTTGATTGTTGCAAGTGTTTTAAATTTCAGAGAAAATAAAACTAAGTCAGACTGTGGCATCGTCAAGTATCCTTTTTTACATTTACGAAAAAGTACGTTGAATAAATTTGTGCTTGTGACTACTTGGAGCCCCATCTAGAGTCACTATTGCAACAAGTTTAGAAACTTGGGATTACCAAAAAACCTTTAAAGTTTGTGAAATTTTTATTTTTAACCTGCTAACTGAAACGAGCTCTCTCTCTCTCTCTGTCTCTCTAAAGGCACCAGCTATAACTCATAAGTAACCAAAACGTACTAAGCTATCAATTAGCAAGCTTGTATATATAGGCACACAGAATGTCCAACGTTACCTCTAGAATGTTCTGGGAGATGCTTCAGATTACTTTACAAAGGACTAAGTCTTACACCAAATATTTTGTCTGGGACACGTGGCTCGTCACATGTCTGACGTGCTACATTCTTGGAGGCACTACATTTTGTCTCCAGCCAGTCAATAAACAGAAGCATCTCGCGGGAAAAGCAGAGGTTCCTGCAATGGTGTGACACTGTCTTCATCATGTCCCTGTCTGGGCCTCTTTGACGTCACTACTGCCCCACATCAGCATCCCTCTTTGCTCATGTGTCACTTACATATGGCGAGAGACAAATAATTGACACCCCTTAATGTCATAGCTTGTCTGATGCAAACTGTCCCCAGCCAGTATCGTCAAAGCTGGTACACCAACCTCCCTAGGTACTAGGTGGAGGGCCTTGGGAACGTTATTTAGTTCCTCTAGGTGTAGGTCTGTAACAGAGAGGGAAGTAGACCCACCTACTCATAGTGCTGTTGGGAGAAAGGGCATGTGAGTGGGAGCAAAGGAATGCTTCCTCCAGCAGGGTGAGCGCTTCTTATCATTGCCCTTTCTAGTATTGATTTTCTCAAGTCATTCCTCCCATGTTGGGGATGTGTGAGTCCTCTAAGCTCTACCTTTTGAAGATCTGTACTCCTGTCCATGCCAAGTCTTCCAAAAATATTTTTCATTACATTGAGTCAGAACTTCCTAACTATTGAATCCCTCCAGCTCTAAGATCATCCAGGCATTCACTCCAGTTTCCTGAGCAGTTCAGAAGGTCTCTGAGGCTGTGCCACAAATCCTCCTCAGTTTGTTCCATGTTTGGATCAGTGAGCGGAATGTTCTGGAGCTATGATTTCAGCTGCATGCTTGTCTTGTGGCTTGCTGGGCAGAAAAGATCAGAGCCCTCTGGAGGGCAGGCAGGCCTATTTTGTCTTTGTCGCTCCTGTCACTGCAGGCCCAGGACTTCAAGCAGAGCCGATGGTTATCAATGTTCGTTAAATTAATTCTCAGGCAATTTGCTTCAATTTACTTAGAACTCCCTGGGTAAGTAATCAGTTCCTATACCACTCAATGAGGTTTTAATAGCATTTACATTGGATACTCTATACAGGTTAATCAGAACCAGCTTTCATCATGCCCTGGCTTTGGACTCAGGGACCTCAGACACACACTTTCTGGTTACGCATCTGCCATCTTAATGGAGGGCTGGAACTGAGTGAAAACAGTTCTGTTTAGATGGTATGAATACCTCTGCTGTGTGCAAAATGGACCTCATAAACACAGATTTATCTGACAGAACAAGTAAGTCAAAGATTTTACTTTCATAGGACAGGGTTCGAAACAAATGATCAGCCTGCCTGAACTGCTGAGGGAAACTGATCACTTTCCGATTTTTCAATCTTTAGAAACTATATAACATTATTTCAAATATTTTTTTAGAAACTTTCAAGTTCCTAAAATAAGAGCGATATTTTTAAAGGCAAAATTTAAACACAAACAGCAGCCCAAATATATCTCACTTTGTATGTTCTTCTAATACTCCATTCAACCCAGAAATGAGTGAGTTTTTCCTTCCATCTTTACTCATTCCCTTGTTTCTGGTAAACAGTGCTATGGCCCCATGTAGTCATATAAGAAAGAAGAAGAAGAAGAAGAAGAAGAAGAAGAAGAAAGAAAAGAAGAAGAAGAAGAAGAAAGAAGAAAAAAGAAGAAGAAGGCTGTTGACTAAGTAGAAACAGAAAAATGAATAAAAACTTGACTGATGATGAAATATAAAAAATTATAGATCTTTTCAAAGATCAAGTTACTGATGCTACCCATTTAAAGTCCCCGGATACATGGACATGTGAGCTTCCTTTTGTTTATTTTTTTTTATTTGTTTCAAAAGTCATTCCTAGATTCTTCATGATTCGATACAGATGTTTTATTTGGTAAGAATTTATTGATTAAATAAGATTTAGAAAATGTAAATGCTAGCTAAACATTAATTCTTTCCAATATAGCATTTGATAATTAAAATTAGTATCTGAGAGGTGATTTGTTGTTTCTTTGTTTTGTTTTGTTTGGCTGTGATATTTTGCTTTTTGCCCTCATACAGCTTAATCTGGCCTCAGAATCACCATGCAGCCAAGGATGGCCTTGAACACCTTGATTTCCTGCCTTTACTTACTCAGTGCTAGGATGTCAGCTGTGTACCACCATACCTGCTTTATAGGGGACTGGGGATCAAATCTAGGATGTTGTGCATGCAAAATAGTACCAGCCGAGGGACATCCTCAGTCTACAGTTAAATGTTTGAGAAACCTGGGTGGGCTTACTCTGATACAACTTCTGACTAACTGATTATGGAATATAAATTCAGAGTACTAAATCAGATGGATGCCCATGCAGAATTCGTAGCTACAAACAATGAGATTGAAAAAAAAGAAAAGAAAAAAAAAAAACCTTCCTTCTCAGAATGTTCAGCCCCAAATCTCTCCCCTCAGGAATCAAGAAACCCTGTGGACAAAGTGGAAGGAATATAAAACCAGAAGGGGTGGAGGACACCAAGAAAATAAGTCCCTCTAAATAAACAGGATCAAAGCTCAAAGCTCATAGGAACTCACAGAGACTGAAGCAGCATGCACAGAGCCCACGTAGGTCTGCATATATATATATATTGTGCATATATGTATATATATATATCATATGCAGTTCTCTGCATATATTATGGCTTATATCTTAGTGTTTTTAAGGGATTCCTGAGTACACAAATGAGTAAGTCTCTGATTCTTGTGCCTTCTCTTGGGCTTTTTTCCTTTTGTTGGTTTGTCTTGTCCAACTCCTATGTGACTGTCTTTGCTTTATCTTATTATATTTTATTTGATATATTTTATTATTATCCCTTAGAAGACTGGTTTTTGGCTATGACAAACAGTGCTATGAACACAGTTGAGCACATGTCCTTGTAGCATGATTGAGCATCCTTCAGATATATACGCAAAAGTGGTATTACTGGGTCTTGAGGAAGGTTGTTTCCAAATTTTCTAAGAAGTCACCACACTGACATCCAAATGGGATGTACCAGCTTGCATTCCCACCAACAATGCAGAAGTGTTCCCTTTCCTAACAATCTCTCCAGCATAAGTTGTTAACAGTGTTTTTTTGATACTGGCCATTTTTACAGGTGTAAGATGGAATCTCAGAGTTGTTTTGACTTGCATTTCTCTCTGATGACTAAGGATTTTTAACATTTGCGTAAGTGTCTTTCAGCCATTTTAGATTCTAAATGCCCCTTGACTGAAGAATGGATAAGGAAAATGTGGTACATTTACACAATGGAGTACTACACAGCAGTAAAAATTAACACAACTTGAATTTTGCAAGAAAATGGATGGAGCTAGAAAACATTATTTTGAGTGTGGTAACCCAGACACAGAAAGACAATTATCACCCGTACTCACTCATAGGTAGTTTTTAAACATAAACCCGAAAACCAGCCTACACACCACAGAGAACTTAGACAATAGCAAGGACACTAAGAGAGACTTACATAGATATAATCTACATGGGAAGTAGAAAAAGACAAGATCTCCTGAGTAAATTGGGAACATGGGGATCTTGGGGGAGGGTTGAAGGGGAGGGGAGAGGCAGGGAGGGGAGTAGAGAAAATGTAGAGAAAAAAATTAAAATAAAAAAGACTATTTTTTGTCTAATGAAAGATAGAAAAGAAGTACATCTGGGTGGAAGGGAGGAGGGGGAGGAACTGGGAGAAGTACAGGGAAGGAAAAACATAATCATGTGAGGAAAATTATGTGAGGAAAAAAATCTATTTTCAATAAAAATAAAGTAAAAATCATAATAGAAAACCTCTCCCACTTACATAAAATGATGAATACTCCCATTCCAGAGATAAGAAAATATGTCAAAAAAAAAGCAATATGACTATTGATGAGCTATTAGAAACAAAGAAAGTTGGGGTTTTTTTTTAGTTCCCCCCCCCCCGTTTTTATTTTTGTTTGAGACGGGGTCTCATGTGACTCAGGCTGACCTAAACTGGCTATGTAACTGAAGATGACCTTGAACTCCTGATCCTCCTCTCTCCACTTCCTAAGTCTGTGGTTGCCAGAACTTTTCACCCCCCAGCCTGCAAATCCCTATTCCAGGGTCCTAATGCTTTCTAACCTGAAAGGGAGGCTGCATCAGAGATTCACTCATGTCTTCATGAACTTAGCCATTCATTCAAGAAGTACTTTGTGGGAGTCGTTTATATAAGAGTACTCTGTTATATCTGTGCAGGGAATGGGGAAGCTTGTGTGGAGGCCAGAGTCAGCCTCACGTGTCATTCCTTGGGTGCCATCCACCTTTACTTTTGAGACAGAATCTCTCACTGAGACCTAGAGCTCAGCACTTAGGCTAGGCGGACTCGCCAGTGAGCCCCAGGGATCTACTTGGCTCGTCCTTTCCAGCACTGGGATTCCAAATCAATATTCAAGCCCATTCCCAGCTTTCTCTATGGGTTCCAGGAACTACATGGAGATTCATGTTTGCGTGGCAAGTACTTTACTGACTAAACTGTCTTCTCAATACCATGAGAGGCATTGTCTAATGAATGATCCTAGATACGTTCCTCACACAACAGACGTTGTCTCCAGCAAGGGCCTTATACTCTTCCTGTCGTTCTTTGTAATCTTCCTGAAATCTAATCATTAAGTTTCAACTTACTTCTCATTGACCCTCAGTCTTTATTAAGTTGGTCCATATTTATCAAACTACTTCTATCATAACTTTCCTTTAGGTCACAGCCGTTTATAACCCAGAGCAATCTCTGCTGGTCAATGTATGTGAGGCCCTACAGTGAGCGTAGGGAAGACTTGTGAGAACCTCCCGATGTGTCGTACTTTCCACATTTATATAAATGTTGGTCAATAGTCAACTTAAACACGTCCGTATTTAAAAGTTATAGTCTACATATGTTCCACCTAGAAATTGGTTCTACTCAAGGACACGTGCTACAAGCTCAGCATTTCAGACTGATGTCCCAGTCCACGGAAAGTCCAGTTAATGGGGTTTCCCATCACCAGACCTCAGAGCTGGAGCACCTAAAGTATCACGCAGTCATGTTTCAGGCTCCATTAAGCAACACAGACATAAAGTGATACGCAGCAACCGTAATGGCAATACTGCAAGGAAAGAAGATGCTCCAGTGATTATATTTTCATTATTTTTCCCTGTAATATCTGCATTCCTACTGAGCAATATACCTTGGCCTCCTAATTTCAAAGATAGGGAGATTATTATTTTTAATGTTCTAGGATACATGTGTTTCTTTTTAATTCTATTAACGCTGCTAATGGAGATGAATTTGAGGGTCATGAGGGAAAGGGCAGTTGCTTCTGTTAGCTCTGCTTGAGCCTCTGAAATGTAACCATTCGGATAAATTAAACATTTGTCTGTGACCAGGCTTAATTTTGTATATTCTGATACTATATCCCAGTGCTATAGCTACCAAATTACCTTTAAAAAAAAAGCTCTACAAATAATTGGCTAATTATCTCACATATGTAATTTTGATCTAATGGATAGAATTTTAGGGTGCATAAATATCAGAATGCCTCTGATTTGTAAGCCTTTGTTTTATCTCAGTGACAGTACTGCTTTTGTCCTTTTTTTCTGGGAAAGGAAAACTACTTTGTCAGAAAAACACTTCGTCCTCAGGACTGTGATAAATCGATATTATAAACACATTGAAAATTGTTTATTTTCCAAAAAATTCAAGGTTGTTCCAAATATTGTTATGTTCTTGTCACCCAGGGCTCTAAGTAGCATACTGCTATCCTCTCATGGGCTTTAGACTATTGATAGTGGAGTTTGGACCTTCTCTGTAAAATATGCTTCGAATTTTGAAAGGCTTAGTGCAAAAATGGATGATACGATTAGAAATGTCTCAATATGATTTCATGTTTAAATAATATTCCAGACACGTTGTGCAGAACAAAATAATCTTAAATGGTATTTTCCCTTGCTTATAAAATGTAATTACAACAAAAACCTCACAGAACTGACATAATATTTGTATTAGACAACCCTACTCTACGAGTTCGGCATATTTTGTAACTGGTTATTAACCCTTTTCATAGAGGAGAAAGCTTAGTACACAGATACCTTTAGTCACACAGGTAAAGTCTGAACTTCCGTTCTCCATATTTTTTTTAGAAGCAGGTGTCTAAAGACTAATAAGAAGGCTTATCGGTTAAAGGATTGGCCTGAGTTCATTCTCAAGGACACACAAGATAGAAGAAATGAGCCAACTCCTGAAAGTTGTCCCTTGATTTCCGTGTATAGATTGTGTTATGTGCTTGCACACACATGCTTGCTTGTGTGTGCGTTGTGTGTGTGTGTGTGTGTGGTGTGTGTGCACATGCGCACAAGCGCACGCCAGTGCTCAGGTATAAAATCAATCAATCAATATTTAAAAAAAATAAAAGCAGGCCTCTAAGTCTTCAAAAGTAAGCTTCTTCTTGTGGATACCCTGAGCCCAAGGCCTGAGGGAAGAAGACCAGGAAAATCCATGCTCCCACACCTGAAAAAAAAATAAATAAATAAATAAAAGAAAGTCCTAAAAAGGACTAAACAGCTCTAAGCGAGGGTGGCAATAACCTTTGTTAAATAAAATTCCCCGAGACAAGATGTGTGCATCATGTGTAAATGAGAGTGAGGGCCAGTTTTTGATGAGTTAATTCTGCAGGAGCGGCAGGGGCTGTCATCATGCTACTCGGCCCCATATTTGCATCGGTGACTGGCACTCTATTAGGATTGGTATCAAGGGGGTGGGATCCTGGTTTCCCTGGATTTGGGCCTTTCACACATTCTGATTGACAGCTTCTCCTTGTAAAGCGGTCACCCGCGCAGCTGTCTCCTGCTCCTGCCCGCCTTTCCACCACAGTCCTTGCAATTCTGGTTTCATTCATCGGCCCTCTTGAATAGCAACATCCTCCAGTTGGAGAAAAACCTGCTGTCGCGATGCGCGGCCTGCATTTGCATGCATGCACTGTCCTGCCAAGCACTCGGTGGCACTGTGTCTGCCAACTGACAGGCAGCCCATGGATCCCATCCCTGATAAGTTTTCTGGTTTCTCAAATTATCTATGTTTTACTTTGCTTTCATGCTCAAAGCATAACAAATGTCTTTGATATGGGTCTGTGGTGTGGTGAATGCCAATAGCGTCAATTGAACTGTATCACACCGTGGAAAAGCTGGTTTGCCGAACCTCAATTGGCCATAAGCTATAAATATCTGCTGTTTCATGATGTCTTTGATGGCTACATAAACTCTGATCATTAAACATTGATCAAAGATGACTTGGGATCAAATGGCCTTACACTAAGATTATATAGACACGCGAAGCAAGGTCAGGACCAGGCTTTCTGAAGAGGCCTGGGACCTCACTGTGGACAACTGAGGTTCAAGTTCTTCTCAGGATTTTTTTTTAATGAATGACTGGACTAGAATTTCATGATACTTCTACCTCTTAGGAAATCTTGTCAAGACCAAATGTTAAAAAGTTGGAAGATAATCATGAATGTCTCAGCTCAGCAGACAAGAAATATAGACATATAAACATGCAGATAAGGTTCATAATTTTAAATAACCTTTTATTTTCTGTTCTAGTAATAATAAAGAGTAGCTGTTGGATATAGAAAAATTGAAAGTAAAAAATAATTGAACAGCCTTAGAAACTATAGATTTCTATTAGCATCATTGTGATCCCTGCCCTCTTTCAGGAAGTACTGATTGTCAAAGGCTCGTGTGTGCTGTGCAAGTGCCTGTTGTTATTTCCACAGCATGCTCTGTTTTCACTTAGATATTTATTCTGAGCCTTAACATATTCTTGTATAACATGTGTTATAGTAACTATACAGTAAATGAGGTGTATCATAATTTATCTAACTTATGTCCTATTGTTGGACATAACCTTTCTTTTCTTATCTCTATAAACTAGTGTGTTTCCCAAATGAACAGAAGCCAGGTAAAGGTAGACTAATGCAAATTAAGTAGATGATACTAACTTTATAAATGGAACTTGAATTCCCAAGTGATTTAAAGTCCATCGGGGATTTTGAAATATTGTTGTCAAGTTGAGCAAATTCATAACTCAGCAATGACAGCAAAAACCTATCTCTCCTAATAACAGTTGATGTCTATTAACACAGGCTGCCTCCCATTCACTCATGAAACCCTCATGGATGTCGAGTTTATTCTGATGCTTACCTCTGGAGTTAGAACTTTCTCATTCATGAAACTCCAGGTTAGATCCCTAGCCAAATTCCAAAGAAGTGATCACATTTGAAATGTATTATAAGATCACAGACTGGCATGAATCCCAGAGCAACCGAGTCAATGCAAACTGATTGCTTAGCTTCAATAAAAATGTGATCAAGACAATCAGTGAAATGGAAACAAAAAGTTGCTTTGGTGGTGAGTTGTCTCATCAGAAAAAAAAAAGCATTACCCATGTGTTCCTAAGGTTTTTTTCTTCCTCTGAAACACCTAGTATATACCTGTGGATATATTAGAAAGTTCCCATTCTCACATAACATCTAATATCAAATGTAGAGTATAAAGAATAGGACTATCTTATAAAAATCCACATTTGCTTGTGTGGTTTATAGATACACTGATCAATGGACAGACATGCAAATAAAGAACAAAACAAATACAGATAAATGCAGGGTCCAATATATGATAGCTACAGAGATACAGCTAGAAATGAGATATGAATATGCTTTACCCACCTTCCCAGAATAAATGCCTTCATTTAAAACTGGGACATCCCTGTGACCTATTTCAGACAGTAAAATATGGCGAAAGTAATGCTGTCTGAAATGATGTTTCATCCTGATGGCTTGAAAAGTCACCAAAGCTTTTCCATTCTAATAGGCCACGTTCCAGAGAGGAAATCTGAGTTCTCATGACAGCATACAGGAAGAAAGCCCAGCAGTCTGCTCATGTGCATAGAGAGATTCACATAGAGGAGCTCCCAGCAAGTACTAAATTGTTGTTACTGTCTATACAGTCTGCCGATTGTATGAGGCCACTGACTCTTTCAGCCATCTCAGGACATCGGTGACTTCAGGCAAAGAGGTACCTGACTACTTTGCAGAATGATGAGAGGTAGTTATTGCCATCACACGTCTCTAACTTGGGGGCTAGATGATTATCCAACAGACAGTTGTGTGTTAATTTCGAGGGAATTTAGAACAGCGTGAACTATAACTTCTTACATTTGCATAATGACTACTCATTACATGTATACATACATGTATATACTCATATATGCATATCCATATTTTCTATATATGATGATTCAGCCAACTGTGATGGAACACTCAGGAAAGCTTGCATCTGTGCCACCTCTTTTCTTTAACAACTTAGCGTGACAGCTTTGTGCAAAATCTTTATACTATCTTAGGCTTTAAAGACATTTAAAGATTATTTAAAATGTATGGAACATGTTACGTAAGTGATGTGTGAATAACCGACTATTCTGTGTGAGGTACTTGAATATCCTTGTATTTTTGTACCCACAATACAAAGGAGCAACTGATCCCCACTAATAATAAGGGCTAACTATGTATATGTGTATAGTAATATGGTAATCTATGCACACATTTTGCATTGTAAGAATGCAATGTGCAATAGTAACAAGACTACATAGTGTATCTCATAGTAAAAATCAGATAGCTTATTCTGATTTATGTAAGGTGTTAATGTGCGTCATTAGTGTCATAAATTAACATGAGAAATTTGGGGGTTATTGTTCCTCCAATCAATAGATTCAAATCATCAGATTCACAAATCCCCTTTTTCTCTAAGCCAGGAAAAAACATATTCCAAAATAATGCAATTAAATTGAGTAGTATTTGTGCTCACCAAGTTCTGAGTACATAATGTGTGTGATGAGTGTGTCTGAGCTGGCGGTGACGAGACAGAGCCTGATGAGCTGGTGATCTAAATGAAGCCACGAGCTTCTGCCAGGGAGTAGAACAATGGGCACTTCTATCCCTCTATCCTGACCTCAGCCTGTCTAGAAAACAGATGTAGTCCCACATTGACTACAGGCCCACTTCCACCAAGAGACAAGTGGAAGAATTAGATGAGATCCAATCACAGAAATCACTTAACCCATAGCCAAATGTATAGCAAGCAAAAAGCCACCACCATAGAGTTTAGACAGTACCTCCACCTTGTTGCTTATGTGGCCCCATGTGGCAGAAGCTATTCGTGGGGGCCAATGCGCAACAAAGCTCTTAGATTTCTGAAGAGAAACCCATTGCTGGAGGGAGAAAATGTCTGTGAATGTAAAGAAAAACCCCTTTGACGGACATGGAGAGGCAGAAGTGTTGAGCTCATGAAATTCAAGAGACACAGAGTGGTTACCAGTCTGGAGCGGGGAGGCAGGGAAGAAGAGATACTGGGTTACTGGTGTCATTGACAAGGATAAACATCTAATATACTAGAGCATAGCATGGTAACTAAGGTTAATATCCACTGCTAGAATAGTCTAAAAATAGGGACTAGAAAGTGTAGATGGAAGTTTCTGTGCTGCCCAGACCCACAGTCATTCAGTCCCAAAGAAACACACAGAGACTATACCAATTACAACACTGTTTGGCCTATTAGCTTAGACTTCTTATTAATTAATCCTCACACCTTTAATTAACCCATTTCTATTATATTATACTTTAACCATGAGGCAAATGGTTTATCAGTAAGATTCTGGCATCTTTCTCCTTCAGTAGCTACATGGTATCTGCCTAAACCCTCCTTATATATACATATATACTTTATGTCTGCTTGGATTTCCTGCCTAGCTATATTCTGCCCTGCCATATGCCAAATCACTTCTTTTTAAATCATTGGTCATAAAACATATTCATAGCATACAGGGGGTATCCAACATCATTTCCCCTTTTCTGTAAAATGAAAAGAAAGGTTTTAAATTTATCATAGTAAAATTACATATACAAACAGATATGAAGCAAGAATTATAGTTACAATATTTAGTCTATTTACATTTGGCAAATTAAGGAAAATATTTTATCATTATACTATCTTTGTGAGTTTGAAGTTTTATATCTAATTTATCTTTTATCATAACTAAGGAACACTATCAGTCTTCAATTCCAACAAAGACTCCAGGAGAATATAATATTACCTAAGCAAACAGGAAGGGCATTGTAAGCAACTTCCAAAACTTTAGTATTAACAGAAACATCTCATTGCCTGGACAGTCACCAAAAGTTCTTCTGTAACATTGGGACATTCATCTTCAACCAACAGGCCCATAGTATCTAGCAGACTTTTCCGTGAAGCAGGAAATTTGAAAGACTGTTTCACCTATATTGGCAGTTTGTCAATCACTTTCTTCTGTGTCCTGAAAAATGTCTATCAGATTCTTTCATGAAGTAGGATCCCTAAAGTACTGTCTAACCTTCTTTTGGTAAGTTCAGCAGTCATTTTTCTCTGGGTCCGGCATGTTCAATTCATACAGCATACCATCAAGCAGTCCAGTCAAAAGCAGTTTCATGCCCAAATGGCTACCCTTGTTACACTAAAGGCAAATTCCATAACAAGTTTCTTCAGTGCCCATCATCCTATCTGAAGTAATCAGTGCTGCCAGCAGCAGGCATGTCTTACTATCGAGAAAAGTTCAAGTTCTTAAAACATTTTAAATGCTATATTCTATAGATCTTTGAAGTGTTAAAGATCATATCTGTATATCTAGAAAACTTACTGTAAGTAAAAGTTTGATTATTATGGATAGCTATTAATCTGTATTTCTTAACTCTTTGTGCATTTTCCATCTTTACATGGCTTTTTTCTATACATTATTTCTTTTATTTTTCAATTTTTGTTTTCTGCCTACAAGGTTTCTCTGTTTATCTTTGACTGCCCTGGATCTTGAATCCAGCTAACCTTGAATTCACAGTAATCAGCCTGACTCTGCCTCACAAGAGCTGTGATTAAAGGCATGTGCCACCACACCCAACTACTTCATTTCTTTCTTTCTTTTGTTTTTTAAGACTTTCTCTATCTTTTTTCCTCTCCCAATCCTACGTACATTTTTAAACACACTGTAAACCATTGAGAGGTTTTTTTCTTGTTTTTTTTCCATCTTAATATGTTTTATTGTATATCTGTATCTTTTTCTGACCACATGAGTCTTTAATTTGCTAAGCGATATGACTAGGATTAAAGGTGTGGCTTTAATGGTTGGATATACCCCATTCCTTAGCTTTCTGAGAGTCTGGCTTCATGGTGAAGGTACTGGCAGTAGCCATATTTATTGCCACAACTCTGTGGAGTTTCAAGGTTCCTGCCACAACCAAGAAGCATGCCGCTGGCTACTCATAAACACTATTTAAGTGTTTGGTGTCAGGGCCTCTTAAAGGAGCTGCAGGTTTTTGCAGCTAAAGCTGAGTCAGAAAGCCTCTCTTAAATGAGACATGCTTGCATCTAACAGTCCACCCAAGAAAATGCTGCTACCAAGAAGCTGTGCTTAACTCTGTTTTTTTGTGTCTAGAATTCCTTCCCAAACTCTCTCAGGTTTTAAGTAGATGTAGTTTCCCCATATTGGTACCATTCGTAGATGGAATTCTCTATCCTGCTGAGTCCTATAGCCATTCAGTCCCAAAGAAACACAGAAATTGTATTAATTACAACACTGTTTGGCCTATTAGCTCAGGCTTCTTATTAACTAATTCTTACAGATTAAATTAACCCATTTCTATTATGACTCGTGGTTTACTGGCAAGATTCTGGCACCTTTCTCCTTCAGTAGCTACATGGTGTCTGTCTGACTCCACCTTCCTTCTTCCACTATCTCTGCTTGGATTTCCTGCCTTGCTATATTCTGTTCTGCCATAGGCCAAAGCAGCTTCTTTACTAACTAGTGGTAATAAGACATATTTATAACATACAGAGGGAAATCCCACATCAATAAAGACTTGAATGGTTGCAATGCATGGACACAGCACATGTTTAGGTTGAAATGTATGGCAATTACTCTTTTCTGACTGTTAGACATCAGATACATGCAATGATATGTCATACCACACTCATAAATACATACAATTACTAAATGAGTGTGTGTGTGTGTTTGTGTGTGTGTGTGTGTGTGTGTGTGTAGAGAGAGAGAGAGAGAGAGAGAGAGAGAGAGAGAGAGAGAGAGAGAGAGAGAGAGATTGTACTGATTGGGAAATTAAAAACCTTTACTACTACAAGAGGGAATTCCATTCTTCAAGCCCACATCAAATTCAATCTAAGGATGTCCCTTAGTGTGCACTTTAGCTAGGGGCATTGATCACTCTGAGAGCATCAACTCCAACTAAATATTGATTTCTTAGGATGATAGGTTCAAAATTATTAACTTATCACAACCAACTCACAAATCAGGATGCATATGACTTACTGTGTGACTTTTCATGCACAAATATAATAACAACAACACAACAAAACCACCAAAAATATCAACAGCAGTTATTGTCTGCAGTATTACAAAGTTAATGTTTTTTTGAATTTGCACTTTGCTGTATTTTTCACATTTGCTAAGATATAAGAAATGCTTAAATAGACAACAAGTGTCACACTTTGATTTTTAATTATTTACACAAATGTTAGGTGGATTAATTTTTGTTGGAGCAGCAGTCTGACTTGCCTAATGACTTCAAAACTGTTTTTTCAAAGCAGTTGGGTTAATAAAGTTTGGCTTTAGACCACGGATTTTACTATTTTTTAAATACAGAATCTTGATTTTTTATCTGTGATTCCATTAGCAAAAGTGTGAAGAATTAATTAGCTTTGACCAACTCTTAAGAGACTGGTTTATAAGCCATAAGCCAAACGCACTAAACTACAACTCTTTAAAATCTTGTCCGTGGGAGTAGAAGACACACCTCTAGTGGGGGTCCACACAGAAATGTACTTTGATGTTAGTTAGAATTAAGTACGATTCTATGTGTAGAAACCCCAATTAATAGTACCTTAAAGTCCAGGGCTTTGTTCTTCACACTTACCCAATGTTCTGCATTCCATTATGGTTACTCTACAAAAACCTAAGGGTTTCATTCTGGCTTACTGATTTGCCACGGAACCTCAGATTTATATCAACATGGTTCCATGGCTACCATAGAACTATAAAATATCTTGCATTTCAAAAGATGTAACTCTTTTTTCAAGGGCACTTTTGCTTTTGTTTTTTGAGACCGGGTCTCTCTACATACACATGGATATAGATCCACCTGCCTCTGCCTCCCCATTGCTAGGATTAAAGTTCTGGGCCAGAACACCTGTCTTGAGGGCACTTTCAAAGTGTCATATTGCTTGGTTATATCCTCATATTGCTTGCTTATATCCTTTATTAAATACTTTTCTGTGGCTGTTATAAAGCACTTTTGACTTAAAACAACTTGAGAAAGAAAGATTTTCAACTTAGTTTATGGTTCCAAAGGGGTAGGGTACATCATGGCTAGAAGGCATATCACCATGGCAGGAGCAAGAAGTGGACTGAACACATTTTCCATCCACATACAGGGAGCACATGAAAGAGAAGGAATGGGGTAAGGCTATAAATCCTACAAGCTTGCTGAGTGAGATACTGTCTCCAGCAAAGCTTCACCCCTAAAGATTCCATAATCTCCCTAAAGACAACAACCAACCAAGGATCAAGTATTCCAATAATGATCCTCCACATACTTCAATGATATAAAAACAGTAGGACGGATTAGATAAATCCAACTACAAGAAGGGTTGTGACTTGAAATCTTCATCCCCGGTCCCATGTGGGATCATGGGGAAGCAGATATTGGATGCATAATGATCTGTTATGTGTGATAAGGATAAGTAGACAGGCAGTACAAAACCAAAGAGATGGTAGGATATTCACATCAAATATGGTTCAACGTTCTCCATACATTAAGGGCAAATTCATCCAATAAAAAATGTAGAATTTAACATACCCCTTTCTCCCAGTCAGTGCAAAGATAACCCTTACAGCAGATGGTCTGCAGAAGCTGCTTTGTCTCCTTCCCTACAGCTTCAAGAAATTTCTATCAGTAGAGCTTCACCTGCTGACATGTTATGATTCCCACAGTGATAATTTGTCTGATATGGGTTCTATTTGGTGCAGCCTCGTACAAATTTAATGTAAGAAGCATCCTCATTCTAACAAACAAGTCACTTTGAATTTGCAGTGCAGCTTGGGTTAAGGCTCTCCTGGAAGTAGCATGTTTCAACACTGGACCCAGAGTGGGCTGTGTATGCAGAACTCCAAGGTGCAGAGGACACAGATCGGCCAACATTTGAGACTTCCTGTTTCCTGCTTATCGACTGCTTGTGTTAGAGAAAATTTTTCACTCTGCTACCTGCTAGACCTGGGTATTTTTCTGAAGCAGCTTGACTTGAGGCTTTCTCGCTGCCATGCCTCTGGACAAATGTACTTGGTTTTATAAATGTCACAGCTTGTTGAGGCTACTCTTCTCTAAAAACTTCTCACGTGTGATCTTTGAGCTCCTACACAGTGGGTCAAATCTGACAGACAAACTGATTTTCTACAAGACTGCTTTATATTATAACTAAAAAATATTACTAAGACGATACCAAACCAAAATATCCATGTTAGTCAATTTTCTATCACTGTGACCAAACCTGAGATAATCATGATGAGCGAGAAAAAGTTCATTTCAGCTCATGGTTTCAAAATTTTCCATCTACAAAGATTTAGCTCCATGTCTTAGTTTTACATTATATCGTGACTTGAGTTTGGGACAGAGGTGATCTTTTGCCTTGTGGGTAGCAGAAGACAAGAACGGAAGAGGAGCTTGAGTTTCATTATCAATTTTAAAGGTTCTGTGCTAATAATTCCACTGCCTCCCATTGGTTCCCACTCATAAGATTCTGCCACATTCTACCGACTAGTACTAAACTTTTGCAGGTGAAACATTCGGGGGAAATGTTTTTCCAAATCACAACATGTGTTCTATGAAGATTACAAAAACTAAAATCCACTGATGTGATGGTCAAATCCGTGAAAAAGAACGTGATGAGGGGGCAGAGCCAAGGGATAACTGACTGACTGAAATTAACCAGTGGAGAAAGACAGGAGATATGGGTAGGTGCATTATTGATTAGATCTGAGAGCGGCATGGCGCTGTCCCTACAGCCACTTGACTTCATGCGATGCTTACAGAAGCTGAGGCTTCTCACCTCCAAGGAACACCATATACCACCAAATTTTATAAAAGATCTATGGATGATGGTGTGGCTACTGAATACCTCTTCCAAGATGGAGACAGATTTGGAAAACAATTTCGTCTTTGCTATAGAGTTTGAGACTGTCTTGATATGACATTGGTTGCATCCAGGCTCCGATACTACTGGCTACTTCCTCCTCCTCCTCCCTCCTCTTTCTCCTCCTTTGGCTCTTACCCAGCCTACTACTTGCTGAGCTATATCAATTTATAAGAAAATAAAACCCTATGACCTACGTACATAGGTAAGCTTAGCTGACTTCTGAAGGGATATTGTCTATAGTGGTACTTGACCACTTACTAATACTCATGAAGATGCAAATGGTTTTGTACATATTAAGTTTGTATTCCTCTGAATAAGTTTAAAATTAGTGTGCACAGATTCCAATAACTAATGAATTCTCATCCCCACAAAGTACACAGACAGTGTAGCAATTGTTATTGTTTCTGAATCTTTGATTGGACACTCCTAGACCAGGTTGGTGAGAACCTTTATGTCTCCTGAAGAGTTTTTCTTTTTTTTTTTTGAGTTTTTTTTTTTTGGTTACTTTTATATATTTAAAAATTTTCCATCTCCTCCCCCTCTTCCTCCCCCTTCCCTCCCCTCCCCTCCACCCATACACCCCCCTTCCTCTTCAGGCCAAGGAGCCATCGTTTTTTGTGTCAACAAACTGTTATAAAATTGTGTGTGGGTGTATGTGTCTGCAAGGTGTTAAGAATATTTTTATAGAAAAAAAAACTTCATCACCTCCAATTCCAGGCAACCGTGGCCAAAGAAAAGTTGGTTTGTTACAAAAGGTCATCAATAAATAAGTTTTTTACAAATATAATAAGATTTAATACAACATAAATATGAGAGTCCAGATGTTCTTACCATGATGACTCCTAGGACAGAATATGGTGCCTTAAACAGAACATAAACATCAGCTTCAGCACCTTTGAACTAGTGACTGACAAAGTAGGCAGGTCCAGATGCCTACACTACAGTTGGAGGCACTGAAGCCTCCAAGGATTCTGGGTAACAAAGGAAAGGATTCAGCTACTGTGTTCACATGAAGCCCTTCTAGCCAATGGCGGACTCCCACAGCATAGGTTCTTTCTCACACAAATCTGGAAGTGTACATAGTTTGCCATCACGGTTGCACAATCACTTCCCTTCCATCTTGCTCCACTGTCCCCCAAATATGTCACATTGGGCCACTCCTAGGAAGAAGGTCCGTATCCTTCCTCCAAAGAAAACAAAGAGAGAAAAGAGGACCCATCATATTGTTTTAAAGGAAGAGCAAGTGTTGCGTTCACATCCATTGACTGTGCCTAACCATCTAAGAGGCCAAGAACTCTCAGCTCCAATGGCGACCACTCCAATAGCAGCCAGCAATATTTCTGCAGAAAGAACAAAAAATGTATAACTGGTTTGTGGCTATC
Source organism: Arvicola amphibius (assembly GCF_903992535.2). NCBI lineage: Eukaryota > Metazoa > Chordata > Mammalia > Rodentia > Cricetidae > Arvicola > Arvicola amphibius. The sequence goes on from NC_052058.2 coordinate 142,265,269, forward strand.
TAAGAGTTTACCAAGACAGAAGCAGGCTATAAACTGCATTGTGGTCTTGGTTATGGAATCAAGGCAAACTTCTCTCCTTTATATGCTGCCTGCACAACTGTTACTTTGGCTAGTGGTTGTGTGGTCCAAGAACCGACAATATCTCTTGTTCTTAATAATATTCTTGTGATGGCCTCCTTCATTGCAATTGATGACTCCAGAAAAGTAAGACCTTGTAAAAAAAAAAAAAAAAAAAAAAAAAAAAAAAAAAAAAAAAACCCTCTGATGCTTTTTCTAATTTTTGTAATTTTTTTTTGTTTTGGCCTTTGGAAGAAACAATCTCGACATTAAGATTCTGAAAATGAAGTCACCACTCTCATTGGTCTTATTCCATTGCGTTCATTAGAGAGTTGTCTGGCAAGCTAAAAGGCACTAATGCAATCTTTTCACTCCAAACTACATCAAAGAAAGAAGGAAAAGATCCTATGAGTAAAGTTTTTCCAAAGCTTGTTTATTTCTTTTTCCCTTTTTTTTTTTTAAATGGAACTGACTACGAAGTGGTCCATGTGTTATCCTTACTTATTTTTAAGGAAAATCCATTTGATGGGTGTGAAGAGTAACTTTTTGACTTCAAGTACTTAAATCCAAGATGCTTGCGCAAGTGATGCTCCAGGTTACTGCTTTTAAGGCGGGAAGTCCTTATGAGGATGTGGGGACTGCCCTTTCATGCCAGGGATAAGGGACTTTGCGGGACCTCTGCTGAGAAACTGTGGCTGAGGCTCTTAGCACTCAGTTCTAGTCACGATGGCTATTCGTGCTTTCATCTTTTCAATGTGGTCGGTCTTTAAGCTTGTCTGTTTCCAGTTTGGGGGAAAAACTCCTTATCCTGATATCTCATACTCTGTCAAGATGGCAGTCCTCTGTGGTCATTGCCACAGAGTCATGGCAAACAAACCCTTCGGTGCTTTCCCTCTGAGAAGCACTTCCAGCAGGGAAGTCTGGTAGAGGCAGCCACACAGACTCATTTCTAGTCGTAAAGATTTCCTGCGCTGCCAAGGCCTGGCATCTGTCCCCTAACTCTTCGATGCCTTTAAAACATTGCCCTTCAGTTCTTTGGTCTTCCAGTACCTGCTATCAGCCTATGAACCACTGGTTCCACGGCTGAAACCCTCTGCCCACTTCATACCTCATGAATCTCATTCAGCAGATCCACAGAGTCCTTCAGAGTCGTTTTTGGGGTGTGCTGGTGTTTCTTTCATCTTTCTCCTGTTTCTCCCGGTCTGATCTGTTTGTGATCCTGACAGATAAAAGATCCAAAAGAAGAATTTACCTCAATTTGTCACGAGAAATTAGCCTCAATCCTCCCTGATACAATACCATTTTATCTCATGTGCCATAAATCAGATTGTCCATGTAGAGAGATGTCTCTCAGGCAAAAATTAAGGCACCCCGTGGGTAGGCACTGAGGAAGAACTTCCAAAACTCAGTTTCCATGTGCCATGTTGTTGGTACAGTGGGGCTCCCTGAAGCTGGAAGACAGGTTCCTCGTTCCCCTGCTTGCCTTTGGCTGAGGACTGAAACCTTTCTCTAGTTTCCTGAATGCTTCATTTCCAAGTCAGCAATAATCTCCCACATGGAAAATTTCTTATCTCTCATTATGAGGCATCTTTCTGTCTCCGGTGGTCAAAGGAAGGTCTCTCCCATTTCACGGTGATATGTAGTATTTTGAGGTCATCTAAAGCATGCAGGATACTCCCCTTATTTTAATTACATTTGTCAAGTCACCTGGGACAGTGCTGTAGGAAACTCATAGACTACAAGAATAGAAATATTGATCTTTCCAGCACCATTCTGCTTACCACTTTTCTTGTTTGACTATAATAATAGGGCCCAGCACTCCCCTCAACTCAGATGTTACATATGGCCAAGCTCAGTTCTGGGACAAGTGAGGGGTAAGAGGGGTTCTCCTCAAAATGTGGAGCAAGAGGAAATCCAGAGTGAGCAGGAACGCTTGTTTACTGAACCCTTGACTAATTGGTGTTGGGAAATGAATACAACAGTATCTGGAGAATGTGTGCTCCATTTTATATAGACAAAAACTTAGGTCTTTATGGGTTTTTTTTTTTTTTGGTCTTTGTGTGTTATATTTCTGTGATTAGTTAGCTGTTTTTCCAAATCAGCAACTATTTGTTACTAACATATTCAATTACTTACAACGATCAAAATTAACTGCCTTTAGTATGTATCCACTGAAACTACAATAAATATAGATAACACTTCTTTGACAATATAAAACCTGTCAATGAAACCTTAAATATTTGATGGTTCATTAATATACTCACAATGGTCAGTCTTTGGAGTAAGTTGATCATGACATTATTATGACCTGGAAGCGACATGCTACCAACAGAACAGAAAAATAGTCAGGGAAAAATTTTTCATCCTGGTTAAACAGAAAAGCAAATGGATAAGACTGTTTCTGACTAAGCAATTTCTAAAACGTACCTCAGATACACACCCGGAAATTCTACTTTCTTTCATAATTGGATCTACATCATTGTTTCCAAGCTGTCTCAGGCTCTGGGCCAACGCCAGTTTCAAGGAAATCAGAATGCAATCCCTGTATGTCATGTGCCCGGGTTGCGACACTCGTAGATGTCAAAATCAATGCAAAGAACTAAATCTGTCTTGTCTGAGGCTCTGCTCTGTTGCTCTGTTGTTTACCTTAGGGAAAGGCCACCTTGCACATGGCTCTGTAGCAGAAAACTTACCGAAATCACAGTCTCTGTACCCAAGCACCTGGTACATCCTCTCCATGACAACCGGTAAGTGAAAGGCAGGCATTCACACAAAGCTTGGCCAAAACTGAAGCTGTTCCCTGGATTGCAGAGTTAAGGGCATTCTCCATGCAGAAACGGCAGTGTGGCCAAGCTGGCCCTCGCGCTATAAAATGTCTGAACAGCCAGGACTGACGGACAGTTGTTTTTGCCATGCTTATTGTGCTTATTGTTCCTGCCTGCTTCTCAAAGCCTACTCTTGCCTGGCACCCACGGATGCAGAAGTTCCCTGGTATCATGCCTACACAGCTACTTCCTGCTTGCCTTGCCAGACTTGTATGTATTTATAGCTGAAGCCCTAGCTGGTGTAACCATTTGTTGTCTAGTTCCTCTCTGCTTGGTTTCCGAAACTGTCTGAGAAGTGGGAAGAAATTAAGACTCCAAACTTCCTAACTGCCTTTAAAATACACTGTAAACTCTGGTTTCCCTTCAGACCATCTAAGTCCATTTGCCTTTTAAAAAGCTATGAATTGAGTATGGAAAGACAACTCAGTGATTGCAAGCCCATGGCTGCTCTTCTAGAGGACTGGAGTTCAGCTCACGGACCACATTTAAGGGCTGCTTGTTGGTTCCCCCTGCCGCCCGGCTACCTTAGACCCGAAATAATAACACAGAAACTGTGTTAATTAAATCACTGCTTGGCCCATTAGCTCTGGCTTCTTATTGGCTAACTCTTATTATAAATTTACACATTTCTATTAATCTGTATATTGTCATGTGGCTGTGAGTTACTGGGTAAAGGTCCCAGTGTCTATCTCTGGAATATTCCATGGCTTCTCTCTGACCTCCGCCCCTTCTTTCTCCCAGCATTTAGTTCAGTCCTCCCTGCCTAGCTGCTCCACCCTGTCCTGCTCTGTTATAGTCACAAAGCAGTTACTTTATTCATTAATGGTAATCACAAAATTCCCACATCACTTCCTACTGCCTATAACTCCAGCTCTGGGGAGTCTCATGGTCTCTTCTGACTCCCATAGGCACTCTCACGCACATGCACACAGGCACACAGACACACATACACATGTAATTCTTCAAAGTAAACCTGGTGCCAGTGAAACCCCAGTGACCCACAGGATGACCCTACCTGGGACTCCTAGCAATAGTAGAGGGTGTCTGAATTGGCAGTTTACTGCAAGCAGATTGGTGTCTTCCAAAATTGCCATCAGAGATACTCTCTCCAGGCACTAATAGAAGCAGAGGCCAAGATCCACAGACAAGCACTCCACTGAGATCCGAGAGTCTTGGGGAAGAAAGGGAGGCTGCATTGTGCCAGCCAGGGGATCATGATGGGAGAACCCACAGAGACAAGCTGACCTGAGCACTATGGAGCTCATGGACACTGGGTCAACAGTCAGGAAGCCTTCATGGCACTGACCTAGTCCCCTGCATGTGTGTGACAATCGTGTAGGTTGGTCTCTTATTAAGACTTCTAAATGAGAGCAGCACCTCTCCGTGGCACTTAGCTGGTTTTAGCTAACCTGTTCCCCATGCTGGAGTACTTGGCCCCAACTCAACATAAGGGGAGGAGCTCTGTCCTGCCTCAACTTGATGTAGCATGCTTTGGGCAAGCCCATGGAAGGCTGTCCCTTTCTGTATGGAGGTGGAGGAGGAGTGGGAGGAGGAGGAAGTAGATGGAAAAGGGGAGGGAGATGGGAGGAGAAACTAGGTGGTATGTAAAACATAAGTGGAAAATTGTATTTAAATAAAAAAATGAAAATGATGTAAGGTACATTTTAATTAAAAATGAATAAATGATCTATCACTGACCTAAAAAAGCTTGTGAATAAATGGCTGAGTATAATAAAAAAAGTAAATACTTTTAAAAAAACTTGGAATTAAACAGAAGCCATAAGGAGCTAGCAATAATCACTTTCCTGTGGCACCTGATGGGCACTGGTAAGAAAGACAAAGACAACTACGATCAAACAAGAACCCAGAGTCAAGACAACTCATCTGTAAATACCACCAGCAAGACAGGAAACTACACACCACAGGCACACACACAATGGACACAGTCAAGCAAAAGCTCTATGAAACAGAGTTTGTGGATCAACAGGCCCATCAGGCAAAGAAAATGGCATCTTTACAAATAAAAGATACGGCTAAATCCCTTACTTTGAACCATTTCGGTTGATCTGCTTACAAACCCTTTTTGATTGTGTGCTTTAAGTAGTGTTACATGAACTAGTAAAGGTATTATTGAGATGGTAAAGATTTATTAGTGACTGACAGAAAGAAACAAATAGTCTGGATAATAATTGAATTAACAATGCTTAAAAATAATCAGATGAGCTTAGTCTTTTAGAAATAAAAATGTGATATAAAAATGAGCTTGGATATTCAGGTAATCGCAGTGCCGCTTTTTCCTATTCCTTTCTTCCACAATCAGTGATACTAAGTCAGCACTGCCAAAAAACACAAATAAAAATTAAAAAAAAATCTTCACAACTTTTCTGTTTCCAGACTGTTTTAAACTGAGAGCATCCTCCCTTGTTTCTCCTTACATCCCCAATAATGAAGCCTGTGGTCCAGTCTACAACCCTAATATCTCCTGGATTATAATAACCTGTATGTTTGGAGATATAGTTCACCATTGCTGCATAAGTAATCTGATTTATCCATATTGCCCTATCATGCTTTCCAGACTCCTGTTCTTTGCTGTAAACCATGAAGTTGCCTTTAGTCTCTAGTTTTACCACTGTTCCTCTTAGTTCATGATTACCTAATGGTTATTAGGCAGCAAATACTTTTTTCTTTTATTATACTTTTATTACATTTTTTAATGCAATATATTTTGAGCATGTTTCGCCTTCGCTGAACTCATCCCAAATACTCCTCCACCCAATTTTCTGGGTGTTTTTTATCTTTTTCTCTTTCTGTCTCTCTTCAAAAGAAAAAAGAAAGAAAGTGAAAGCAAAAAAAGAACATAAACAAAAAATGAAAATGTAAACAAACAAGCAAAAGACCAATAAGACAAAAATTTACAAAACAGAACAAAAAGTTCATAAAAATATCATTGAACCCATTTTGTATTGATAAACTACTTCTGGGCATGGGTCCCACACTGGATTGATACACCCAGAAACACTCAATTGGAGCACACTGATTTCCCCTTGGCCAGAGGTATAACTTGCAGATAGCTTCTTGGTGCATCTACCTTCCCCTCTCAGTGCTGGAACCCCATCTGGCTTGAACCTATGTGTAGGTCTTGTGTCTGCTATCACAGTTATGTGAGCTCAGGTGCATCACTTTTATTGCATAAAAAGACACTGTTTCCTTGGAGTCAGTCATCACCTCTGGCTCTTAGAATCTTTCTGCCTCCTCTTCTATATAGATCCCTGAGTCTTAAGAGGATATATTTAATGAAGACATCCCACTTATGGCTCAGTGTTGCAAAGCCTTTCCCTCTCTGTGTATTGTCTAGTTATGAGCTTCTGTGATAGTTGCCATGTACTGGAAGAAGAAGCTTCACTGATGTGGACTGATCTCTAGGTACAGTAGTATGCCATTAGGAGTCATTCTACCACTACCTTCCTTTAGCAGAATAAAAGTATTATGTTTTCCCATACATCCTACCTAGTTTCAGATGCTTGGCCACATTATCAGTGTCAAGGGTGTTTCATCTCATAAAATAAACCTTAAATCCAGTCCAATAGAAGTTGGTTGCTCTCGTAGCGTTTGTACCATTATTGCACCGGTATATTTTAGTATATCTTTCAACAGGGCCACTACTATAAGTTTCAGTGTTTATATTTAGGTGCTATTGATGAATACCCTGTTCCTCTGGTAGTGTGAAGACCTTCTAGCTAGTTAGAAGGGGTGAAGCTTTTAGTTTGGCACCAGCTTGACTTCTCCACATTTGATGATATAAATAAGTGTTGTCTTTGGCAATAGAACTTTACCATCATCATATTATGGGGAGAACCAATAGTCTCAGCAATTGTGTGTGATGTTTGGGGGGTTCCAAAGAGGTTCTTTTGGTCAACAACTCAACAATATGTAACCCATTCTTGGCACTGGAGTTTTCACTTAGTGGCATCTAATACCTAGTTGGAGATTTTGTCCACTATTATTTGCTGACACTTTTAGATTTTTTTCATAGATGTGTATGTCTTAGGAAGCTGCTGTAGTAGTAGATGTCAATGTGGTTTTTCAAATGCTTTTTAGTGTTAGCCATCCCTCCCAGCATTCCCTCGCTTACCCTTCCATCCCATCACTCTCCTTGTTTAATCCTTCTACTCTAGTATACCCTTTCTCTCTCCATGAAACTATATTCTATTTCTGCTTCTTTGAGATATCATCTCCTCCACCCTGGACACTTATTAGGTTAGGTACTGAATCTCTGTGATTACTCAGATTGTAGTACAAGTTTTCAAAGTTTAAAGGCTAGCATCCACATATAAAAAAAAAAAAACCATACAATATTTTCTTTTAGGGTCTGGTTACATCACCTGGGGTGATTTTTTCTACCTCTATCCATTTATTTGTGAATTTAATTTTTAGCAGATGAATGATATTCCATATATGAATGTACAACATTGTCATTACCTACTCCTTAGCTGATGGACATCCAGGCTGTTTTCAATTTATGAGTATAGTGAAAAAGACAGCAATGAATATGGATGAGCAAGTGTCTCTATATTGGGATACAGAGACCCTAGGGTATATGCTCAATAGAACTACAGTTTGAACCAAATCAATTTCTAGCTGTTTAACTAATGCACGCATAAATACTAAACCCTTTAAGAGTGGTGATGCTGGTGGCCCAAGCCATATTGGATAAGGCTTAGATGAGAACATGTTTTAAGACTTCTACATCCTGCGTAAGTATAAAGAGTTACAGAATCACAAAAGATATGTCATGTAGTATTGTGTAGGCCAAGACAATTTTTACCTCCATCGTGAGTACAAGAGAACAACAATGAAACATTCAGAACTAGAGAATGACATGATATAATTTATATTTTTATTGCTGTAACTCTACTATGAGAAGCAGATTACATGAGCAAAGGATGGATGCCAGAACTTGCAGGCTAATGTGTTTGATTATGGAGATGAAGATATGTAATGAGATTCCAGAGATGCTTCAGAGGTGGAGTTAAGAATGTGCTTATGATTTGAAGATGGGAAAATGAAAGAGTTGTTGTCAGGGATGACTTCCAGCTATTTGGATTGAGCAAGGCACTAGAAGGGTTATGATGTGTCATATATTGAAGAAGGCAAGTTTTGTTTAGCTTTGTGTGAGGGATATATTATGAATTACATTTTGAATGTGTTGAATTCTAAGTATCTTGGGACACACAGAGGTCAAGACAGAATGCAAGATGTTAGTCACAACCAGTCTGCAGCAATAGAAGTGGTGATGGTGCCATATTACTCTTGGTGAAGTGTAAAGCTGCTGGCTGTCCTGCAATATTCATTCTCTTTACTCTGTTGTTTACAAGGAAAAATATATAGCCCCAAATTCCTCCCTTCTCACCTAATGCTGGGGAGAGTTTACAGACCCTTTGAATCAGGGTTGGCCACTTCAGGCAAAGTAGCATTAGCAAATATGCTCTGAGCAAAGGTTTAAGATGTCGCAGTAGTCAGGCTCACCCCTTCTATTGCTCAGGCAAATATGATGCCACTATGCCGTGAGCCCTAAGGAAGCTTTCTAGAGAGAGAGAGAGAGAGAGAGAGAGAGAGAGAGAGAGAGAGAGAGAGAACTTTTGTGAAAATGGTTCAACCCAACACCCCACTTGCCAATTAACCTAGAAATGTATGAAGATAGTTAGCTACTGACCATGACACATGAACACTTCCTACCTAGTAAAACCTGTCTTGCCAAACCAAAGAAAATAATGACCAAGGTGACTGAGCCCTGTATTCTTCATGAAATGGATACTATTGGGATCATCCTCCTTGGGAATTATTTGTTCAACAGACAAGCTAGCTAATGTAATCTCTTGCTTTCAGATAAGCATTCTTCCTGACTCCCTGGAAGCTAAGTCTGACATTGAGATAATGTTTTCTTACTTTCGTTGTGGAGATGAGGCTGTGGAAGAGCCGGGACGATGGCTTTTGTTGCTGCTGTTAGAAGAATCTTTTGCATTATCTCTTTTCTTCCTCCAGTCTTTCCTCTGTCACTGTGAGAAGTGGCTTCAGTCCTCACCCTGGATCAGCAGATCAGGGACAGATTCCCAGAAGGCAACATTGAGCATAGAAATAAACCTGTTTTTAATGAAGATTTTAGAGAGCTTTATACCACATAACTTCTAGACTGTCATCTTTTATATATGAGATGGAAACCCTATTTTGTATAAGGTATTGTTGCTAGGACCCCATTTATCTACAAGTGAATGACCAGTCTATTTCTTTCTCCCTTCCCCCACCCCAAGACAAGGTATCTTAGCTGACTCTTCTGGAACTTACTATGTCACTTTACAGATGAAGCTGGTCTCTAATTCCCAACAATCCACCTGACTCAGCAAGTCTAAATGCACATCATCAAAGCATCAGACACAGGACGCTAGATATACTCCAGTCCTTGACCTTGAATTTAAGTTTTCTGAATTTTTCCATCTTTTGTTCTTGTAGCTGCAGGTCTCTGTGACCAACCCCTTGGCTGCTCTGGTCTGAAAATTCTTTCCTCATCCAAATAACAGTAGGTGTCTGGTTATCTAGAGCGTCTTTGATTTTAGACACCAATTTCTTGTTTATTAAGCTGTCTCACTTCACTCAGCCATCAACGGTGTTACAGTCATTCCAAGCATCTTAGCCTCAGTCACTCACTAGTGCAATAGCTTACAGAGTACAAGGAGACACAGACACAACTCTAAGAAATCAAATGGCTTTGCACTGCTAATATTATATGTATTGCTGTGTTAGCATGCAAGTGATAGTTTATTGTTTTCACACACATTCCCTATAGAGATGCATTTTTAATATGTAGATTATTAAATCAAATCATTAGAGGACAAGCTTCATTTTTAATGAAAATTTAAAAATGGATAGAACATAGTGGAAACAATCATTGCATGCAGTGTATTTGGTTTTCTACTAAGGAATTTTTTCATTAATTCATATAATATATGTAATCTTCAGGTCAATGTCTTTTTGTTTACTGTGGACAATAATTTAAAGGGAAAATGGAGCTTTAGAGAATATTTATCACTGTCCTCTACTCGTCGCCTATCCCTCTCTTCCAGTTAACATCTTCCCTAATCTCCATAGAGCAACTGTCATCCCTCATTCTTAATCTGTGGAGCTGTGCCTATAGCTTGGGCTCAGACAAATACTTTATTGCACCATTAGCACCAAATAATTGGCCCAGGAAGAGAAATAGGACGTTTCTTAGTGACTTCCAACCAGTTCAGTCTTTTAAGTAAAAGAGTACATTGCTTTCCAAGAATTTGGAAGGCTGGAAAATAGTCGTTTTCTGCCTTTACCTTGCTCTTTCCAGAGACTGGTGAATCTGTGTTGGCTGTTGGCATCATCATATGGAGATCAAGGCATAGCCTACCTATGACTTAGCCAATCCAGGGAAAAAATGGTAGAAGTGGCCATTGTATCCAGGTTTGCCTGAGACATACCATGACATTTTAGTCCAATACCTGCAAAGACAACTCCCTTTTGTTTCTAATCCAGTTTGACATGAATTTGTGTAGCTTATAATTTAAAAAAAAAACCACACACCACTACTGCACTGTCTTCATGGGACAATATAATTCAGACATTATTTGGGGAGAGAAAAATGGAAGTTTAGTGAAATTAAATCATTTCACCAGCATTATACAATAACAGAATCTTAATTGCATCTTCCCAGCCTCCCAGAAATGTCATGCTCCTCCATACACAGGTCTGATATAAAGGGGGCATGTATAGGCATTTTTTGTTTCATTTTTAGCATCATTCACCCTCATGAATCAACACAGGCACCCGATAAACACATGCTGAGCTTTGGTTCCCCAGGAGCTTGAGGCCTCTGACTGAGGCTGGATCCATAGGCTTTTCTAAAGGACTTAGTCAAAATCAAAATAAACCCATTCCTCTGGTCATTTGATTCTTTCTGTTCTTGAATCTCTATCTCCTTGTAACTTTATTTTCTCTAAAGTTATATTTTTTAAATGGCCAGGCAATTATCATCATCTCTAAAAGACTTTCTTTTCATTATTGTTATATTTTTATTACTTAAAACAATTTTTCTTATTATTATATTTTATTTTAAAAAACAAATTTTAAATTTAAATATATGTTGATTGTATTCTTTGCCTCCTTCAAGTCCTTCCCCTCCATTCTCTTCCTCCCTACTCACCCAACTTTAAGTTCTTTTTCTCAAAACAAGCAAAAAAACCAATACAAAAACAAACCCCCTAAAACCAAGAAAACAAAATAAAACAATACCCAAAAAAGAAAAAAGTATAAAGAAAAGAAACCAAACTGTAAAGAAACAAAAGTACGCACACACACACACACAAAAAAAAAAAAAAAAATCTGTGGAGTTTATTATATATTGACTATGGGCCTGCCCTAGAGTTGACTAAGACACCCAGTCAGTGTTACTCTATTGTGAAAACTAATATTTTTTCCTCTCATGAAAGGCATACGTGTCAGTTCAGTTCTTAACATTTACCCTAATAGCTAGGTTTCTTTCATTCATTCATTTATTTTTTAATATAACGAAATATAATAACATAAACAAAGACAATCATTTCAGAGTTAGACCAGACAAACCAGCAGAGGGAAAAGAGCCCAAGAGAAGGCACCAGAGCCAGAGGCCCACTCATTTACACACCCAGGAATCTCATAAAACCACTAAACTGGAAGTCATAATTTATAACCAGAGGACCCAGTACAGACCCTTGTAGACCTTCTGCATGCTGCCTCAGTTTCTTTGAGTTCATATGAGCTCTGATTATGTTGATTTAGAACACTGTGATTTTTTTGGTGTTCTCCGTCTCCTCTGGCTCTTACACTCTTTGTCTTCTTTGGGGTTCCCTGAGCCCTGAGAGAGTAGATTTGATAGAGACATCCCAGTCAGGACTGGTCACTACTAGATTTTTTTCAAAACTGAGATATATTTTTCCTGTCAAATGAGTCATCATTTTTCTTATTTTTATTTTTATACAAATATAAATATATATTGTATATTGAATACATTTCCTCCATGTGTTCTATTAGCTTGACCTTTCAACATGTATGATCTAATGACATTAATATAATCATAAATTTGTGATCATCACTCTTATCTAGTTCCCAACAATTTTCATCAGCACATCCTGTAATTTCCATTAGCTAATATCCATTAACCCTCACTTCTCATTCTTGCCTTCTCCCTTCTTTCACGGCACTGGTTTCTGTATCCTAAGGTTTGCCTATTTTCTCAAAAATACTCTGAGATACTATCTTATACCTGTCAGAGTGACTATGATCAAAAAAAAACTGATGACAGCTTATGCTGGAGAGGATGTGGAGTAAGGGGAACACTCCTCTACTGTTGGTGGGAGTGCAAACTTGTACATCTACTTTGGAAATCAGTCTGGTGGTTTTTCAGAAAACTGGGAATTAATCTACCTCAAAACCCAGCAATATCACTATTGGGCATATATCCAAAGGACGCTCAATCATACCACAAGGACATTTGCTCAACTATGTTCATAGCAGTGTTATTCATAATAGCTAGAACCTGGAAACAACCTAGATGGCCTTCAACCAAAGAAAGGATAAAGAAAATGTGGTACATCTACACAATGAAGTATTATTCAGCTGTAAAAAGCAATGACATCATGAAATTTGCAAGTAAATGGACGAAACTAGACAAAATCATGCTTGCTGAATGAGGTACCCAAACCTAAAAAGACAAGCACAATCTGTGTTCACTCTGATGTGGATATTAGATGAAAGCAAAGGGTGATCAGGCTATAACACACAGGCCCAGAGAAGCTAAGTAACATGGAGGACACTGGGAGGGATATGTATGGATCACCTTAGGAAGAGGAGATAGATACGATCTCCTGGGTAAGCTCAGAGTTGGGGGCAAGAGAGGAAGGGGGGGGTGAGAACATGAGGGAACAGGATGGTTGAGTTGGGGAAGGGATGGAGAGGGAAAGCAATGACAGAGATATATTAATAGAGGGGTCATTACAGGGTTATAGAGAAACCTGGTGCTAGGGAAATTCCCATGAATCCACAAGGATGACCCCAGCAATAGTGAAGAGGGTGCCTGAACCAACCTTCTCCTGTAATCAGATTGGGGACTACCCTAATTGTCATCATAGAACCTTCATCCAGTAACTGATAGAAACAGATGCAGAGATGTACAGCCAAGCACTGGACCGAACTCTTAGAGTCCAGTCAAGAGAGGGAGGAGGGATTATATGAGCAAGGCATGGGGTAAGATCATGATGGGTAAACCTGCAGAGACAGCTGACCCGAGCTAGTGAGAGCTCAGGGACTCATCAACAGTTGAGGAGCCTGCAAGGGACTGACCTAGGCCCTCTGAATATGGGCGACAGTTGTGTGGCTTGGTCTATTTGTGGAACCCCTGGCAGTGGGACCCAGATTTATCTATGGTGCTTAAATTGGCTTTTTTGAGCCCATTCTCTGTGGTGTGATACCTTGCTAAGCCTTGATGCAGTGGGAAGAGACTTGGTCCTACATCAACTGGATATGTCAGGCTTAGTTGATTCCCCATGGGAGGCCTTACCCCTCTGAAGAGTGGATAGGAGATGGGGGAGGGAAACCAGAAGAAGGAAAGGAGGAAAAACTGTGGTTGGTATGTAAAATGAGTAAAAAATGTATGTTTACTAAGAAAAAGACTTGCCTATCATGAACATTTTATACCATTAGAGTAATAACAATGTAAGCCATTTTGAGTCTTATTTCTTAACACAATGTTACATTGTTCTCAAAATTAAATCATAAGCTAACATGTTCCAATAGTACATCCTCTTTATAGGTGAATAATACTCCTTTTTAGGATATGCTACAATTTGTTCACTCATTTCTCAGTAGGGGTTGAGTTATTTCCATTTGGGACAATCATGAACAATTTTGCTACAAATATTCTTCTGCAAACATCAATTTTCAATCCTTTGGTAATATACTTTGGAATGTCAATATTACCCACTTTAAATTCATGTTATTTAATATCTTCATTGTTTGAATGCCAAAGTTCTTTTGGGAGATGTTATATATTCTAGATAATAAACCTTTATTGGGTCCCACAGCTTACGAACATTTCACCCAGTCTGTGTTTTGTCTTTATATTTTTTTCATAATGCCTTTTGAAATGCCAAGGATTTTAATTTTGATAAGGTGTAATTATTTTTTCTCTTAGTGTCATATATAATTTATAACAATAAATTTCATATATATACGAAATCACAACCAATCCAATGTCACAATGATTGATGTCTATTATTTTCAGGAGCTACATAATTTTAGCTCTTACATTTAGAACTTTGATTATTTTCTGGTTATTTCCATTTATGGCGTGAGATACAAACCAAATTAACCCTCCTGCATGCAGATGCCTGTGGTTCCAACATCGTTTCTTGGAAAGGCTGCTCTTTTGCAATACCAATAAGTTTTATTAAGTAGCTGATACACACTGAGCACTTTCTAAGTTCTAAAGGTACCATAGTGACAAAAATCCCTTCCCATCTGGAGCCAAATCCCTCTAGGGTACGGGAAGCAGCAAACAATAGTCTGAATATCACCAGTTAAATAGTCCACCACTCTGCCACACTGCAAAGAGTGACTGGCAAGTGTCACTCAGAGAAGTGGACCGAATGTGTTTCTCCTTTATTGCATAAAAGACAACATGGTGCTTTTAAGAAAAACTATCCGTTCTATGAAGCAAGAGTTTTAAAGCTTTGCCAGCTTACCATACAAACACATGTTGCTACAATGGTGTTTGTTCTAACCCAAGCTGTACTCCCACGTCTGTGCCTAGCACAAAGGCCTCTGCTCTCATCCTCCTCCACTTTATCAGCTTGGGTTATCAGCAACATTCCCAACTGCAAAAGCAAGCTTCCAGTCTCTAAGTTGAAAATAGTTAATACTTTCATGTCCAGCAGTGAAACAGACTCCCTGCTTCTCTGGGGCACTGTAAGCATCTCAGGGATTTGCATCGAATCCAAAATGAATGTGTGTGTGTGTGTGTGTGTGTGTGTGTGTGTGTGTGTGTGCATGTGTGTGTGCATGCGTGCATGCGTGCGTGTGTGTGCACATGATCTTACTGGCATGCACTACCACTCTGAAAGGTTTGAAAGATACATTCACTCATTCAAACAACTCAAGTTAATCATTCATTAATCCAAAATATTTATCAAGTGTTTGCACTATAGACCAGGCACCGTAACAAACTGAGATGAACAGAATCTGATAATGGAGACCTAAACACTCATCATACCCTGTCCTGTGCTTTAGTAGGAAGGCTGTCATCATCAGGCCAAAGGAGGTACTTACTGCTCAGCCGTTCATTTGCTCCCATCCCTATCAAATGCTTTTTTGTCTCCGAGGTATTGTCATCACCAGCAATCTCAGAAGCCATAACCCTTCTCTTTGTGTTCAGGGAACCCAAATCCCAGCACAAGCTAGTAATTTACATGGACACATGACCTACCAGTTCTTCTGAGCTTTGTTTTCCAAGAAGGATGGGTCCAAGGACCCTCTTAGGTCTCGAGTTCCTAATATGAAGTAGTACAGAATTTACATAAAGCCTTTGCATATTTTCCTATATTATTTATTGGGTGTACATGTATGTGTGTACTTGTATATGTGAACATGTTCGTGTACTCATGGTAAAAAGCCTGACGTAACAGCAAGTACCTGCCACCTCACTGATGGAGGTGCAAAAGATGTGAAGATCCCTGAAGTTTGCCAGTCTGACCTGCCAATTGGTGAGCTCCACGTTCATAGAGAAAATGTATCTGGAAAGAGAGCAGGGAGGCCGGCAAAGGAAGAGTTCCAGTACCAATCTCTGGCCTCTGCATGCACATGCACACACATGCATACATACATGAACATGGGTGCACACCCCCCATGTGCATACATATATAAACATGAGTGCTCACATACCCATGTGCATACATATACTAACATAGGTGTAAACATTCCCATGTTCATAGACACATGAATATGAGTGTATATGCATACATGTGATATACACATGAACATGGTCACACATACATGTGCATGCACATACGAACATGGGGCACATGCACACATGTGCATACACACAAACATGGGAACATATGCACACACAAGCATACACACGTGAACATAGACACAGAGACAAAAAAACAAAAAAGAAAATGGACTTACACATTTACAGCTAAATATTTTCACATAAAAATCCACATTCTCTCTTTTTTAATGGAAAGAGCTTGAAACCAGCCCACATGTCCACATAGCTATGACCATCTAGAATGGAGGTGCCCACGCTTGTCCTCCACAGCTCTCCTCATTTCTTTTTGCAATGTCCATTCCTGAATCTCACAGAGACACTGATGATGGCCCATAGTGCAACAGTTTGTCAACCATCCCCTTTGCCTCCTATGCACTACGATCGTGCTGTATTCCCAGGCTTGAGGTCCCGTCAGTGACTGGATGCAAGATGGTAAAATGGAAGTGGGAGTGAACCATGGAACCCTCCTGGAGCATCTTCCACGCTTACCACTGTCTATTTGCTGGACATAAAGGATGCCACGGGACAGGGAAGGGAGCCAGGACTGAAGGAGTCTAGGTTAGAGAGATGAGATCAGAGCTCCCCTGGCCTGCGTTCAGGACTATCAGATGAGGAAGAAATTATGTGTTCTCTCATAGGCCTCTGAGCTGCCCCAGCTGCTTATCATAGCATCCAGCCCATTTAGCAAACCATGCCTCCCAAACCAACCAGATATTTCATCATCTAGGTTTAATTAACTCTTCAGGTTCCCCTAGAGGACTCCAAACCTATTCCCAAAACACACGCAGACTCTAAAAACAAATGTCATCTTCTCATGATATCAACAGTAAAATTAAATATATTACTTTTGATGAGGTGTTTCTAATACAGGGTGGAAAGGAGCTGACCACAAACACTTTGGCCTGTTATGTCTGATAATATGTGTTCACACTTGTTAGAATATAAGCAGCCAGGCAATATGTATCATGCCTTATTTCTAACAAGAGCCCTTGAGGAAGAAGCTATCCCAGTCTTAAAGAAAAGAACAATGCAGCCCAGAGAAGTTTAGCAACTTGTCCAGGATCACACAGCGAGCTGGTCCCATGAAGAGCCTGGAGTAGCATCTTGATCATCCTGACACCATCAGACACATCCTGAGGAAGCTAGCAGATACCTTACAGTGTGATTATGAAAGAGCTGCTGCCACTTTATACGAAGCAGAGGATTTTGTAGCTGGTACCTAGTATGCCATCCTATGAAAGAATAAGCACTGCTTCTTGGGTCCCAAGAGTGGGACGGTGTGGGGAGGAGGTGTCCTATGTCAGAGCACAATGGTGCAGCTTTGTTCTCTGTGCTGCGTAGCATCTGAGGACCCTCTGCCTTGAACGCAGACCTTCACCAGCAATCTGTTCACATGCAGACCCTACCACTCCAAGAAATGTCTAAACATAGTCCTCCATTAGATCCCACGAGCCCTGGTTTCAGAAACATGCACACAAGATAATGAGAAGACAATGGGACCTAACAGCATATTGGATCAATGTCTACTTAACTTTCCTGGCTGGATTTTTGTAAACCTGACACAAACTAGAGTTATGGTACTGGACAATTCTGTATTCTGTCAGTTATGTTTTAAATAAACGCTGATTGGTCAGTAGCCAGGCAGGAAGTATAGGTGGGACAACCAGACAGGAAGTAGAGGTGGGCCAAAGAGAACGGGAGTATTCTGGGAAGAAGGAAGCTCTTTCTGCAGTCCTGTCCAGACATCAAAGAAGCAGGATGTGACCTGACCCTACTGAACCATGTGGCTAACATAGATAAGAACATGGGTTAATATAAGCTACAAGAGTTAATAAGAATACTGAGCTAATGGGCTAATCAGCTTATCATTAATATAGACCTCTCTGTGTGATTTCTTTGGGGCTTAACAGCTGTGGGAACTGGGCAGGACAGAAACCCCAACAAGCAGTCCCTCACATTACAGAGTTATCTGGGATGGGACTCCTCAACTAAGGGAAGGCTTTCATCAGATTAGCCCATAAGCAAGTGGACTGCGATTTCTTGTTTAATGACTGATGCAGGAAGGCCCAGTTCACAGGGTGGGGGTAGAAGCGGTGTTATCACTGAGCAGGTGGTCCCGAGTTGAATAAGAAATCAGGCTGAGAGGCTACTTGATAAGCCAGACTTTGTTGACTCCCTGTGGGAAGCCCTTACCCTTTCTGAGGAGTGGATGGGGGCCATGGTGGGAGGAAGCTGGGAGGGGAACAGGAAGAGGGGAGGGAGGGGGTACTGTGGTTGGTATGTAAAATTTAAAAAAAGAAAGAAACTTCTAAAGAAAATAAAGAAAGAAATTGGACTGAGCAAGCAATGAGTGGCGAGACAATAAGCAGTGTGCCTCCATCGTCTCTGCTTCAGTACCTGCCACCGGTTTCTACCTGGAGCGCCTGCCCTAACTTCCCTCAGTGATGGAGGATCCCCTGAGAGCTGTAAGCTGACATAAACCCTTTCCTCCCAAGCTTCTGGTTATGGTGCCTTACCACAGCAATATAGCTGATGAAGATAGTAGCAAATTACCTGAAAACTTAATAACTTAAAATAATACTCAATTATTCATTGTTTGGCTGACTTGGAAATGCAAATGTGATTTATCCATGTCCTCTGGTTCTCGGTGACTTTCAAATCCATAATCGAAGTGATGGGTTTGAGGTTTGGTCAGCTCATCCTACACGGGGAAGAATCTACTTCTCAGAAGCAGAATTCTGTTGTGCTGGGCAGGAGTTGAACTTACAAGGGAGCTCTTGTCCAGAGACTTTTTGATGCCTGCACCCCCACATACATAGAGCATCTCAGTTGTGTGAGGAAGAAATTCGTTTATTCTCATTAGACAAGGACACAAAAGTTCAGAGAAGTGAAGGTACCAAATGAGTAGATAATAAAACTCCAGGACCTTTTTTTATACTTTATCTAGTCCCTCCTTAGCATTAGGATGTCCATCTCTGTCTAAATAGAAGTTTTATTGAGAAAAGCAATTCATCAATTGTTGGGACCAATTGGAGTCCTGGCCTTCAGCTGCTCTTTCTTGCTAGCGCCTTCTGATTGAAGTTACTAAAAGCTGTGCCTTGCCTAGAGGATCAGAGGATGAGATTTTCACCTGTTGGCCATTGACTGCTGGGTATTTAAGCCTCCATGGTGCTATTTAAAAGGGGGCTTTGTACCAGTGATTGGAGGTCCATGTGTCTGTCTGTCTCCGTGTGTTTGTGTTTTCTCAACCTCCAGCCCCTTGCCCGAAGCTTGTGAACTGGATTGTAGCACATAGATCACAGGAGGCTAGCCAAGGCCCATCATCAGAGCTCAGCTACAGACACGAGCCCAGCTTCAACCGACGAATCACAGGAAAGTCCTCGCAGTACTTAACAGGCACATAGGTACCTCTCCCCAAGGACAAAGATTCAAAAGGCTTGCCAGGGTCCAGCCACTAATTAGGGATAAAGGAATGGTTGGGTTTAGCTTCTTTTTTGATCTCAGGGGAACCGTGTGTCTCTACACATAATCGTCTAGAATTAGGGGTGTATCTTCCCAAGTGCCCTAAAGAGTCACTGTGTTGTCTGTGTAATACACAGAGCCTTAAAAGTCAACCGCATGTGTTCTTAACAAAAACAAACAAACAAAAAAAAGGCCTGGGCACACCAGTTACACATCATAACCCTGTGCCCCATTGATTTCTGTCTCCCAGCAATTATACTGCAGGAAATATTTGCCAAGACACCACTACTTACCACATCTGCGTGAATAACCGGCTCAGAGAGGTTACCATTTGTTCTTCCCTTCCTTCTAGAATAATACCACTTTTCCTGTCTCGTTTCTAAAGTGATACAACATAATGACAAGGTTTAATTGTTCCTGGGAGGAAAGCTTTTTAAAAATGTATTCTAGAATATGCTTACAATAAGCAATTTCTCTCCAGAGGAAGTTTTCCAAAGGGGGGTGGGGGTGACTCTTAAAAGTAATTTCAGCAGCAAAGTAGATTAAATATCCACCATATTAGTCACAGAGCATTAGATGGAATTGAGTTGACAGAGCAGAGGTCAAAGAGGAGTTGAAGTCTGTCGCCCACCAGAGGAAAAATAAAACACAACCACACTTAAAATCATTAACTTTAAACCCTTTGATATGAGATCCAAAACCTCGACGCTCCTTCCAGGAAACTCCAAACAGCAAGTCTAGTCAAAGGACAAGCCTCTTCGAGAGATCTTCGTTTTGCCAACTACTTCCAGTGCCTCAGAAGGCAACAGAGAGAAGGTGGGGTTTCCAGATTCCCCTAAAAGAGAAAGGCATTTCTCTGTTTGTTGAACACACAAACTCCAGCTCCACTCTTCCAAACCTTCTCAGGCTGTGACGTTCCAACTGAATGTGGTGTGTGAAAGACTGATAATTCATTCCCGAGCCCAGGCATGGTGGTGCATGTGATCCCAGCCCCGGGAGGAAGGCTGTTGGCACAACGGCAGCAGCTTGGATGCCAAGCTGGGCTACACGGGGAGAAGCCAACCTTCTGGCTGTGAAGTTTCTACTTCTCATTCTTATACAGACCCAGGCCTCGGTGCCTCTGCCTGAGAGAGCCTGAACTCATGCCTGAGGGGCACTGCTTTCAGGGTTGATTGGTTTTGATTATAACGTCAAACTGAGCTCCCGGTAACTTCCAAAGACACTCTTGTGAGACATCTAAAAGCCTCCGTGCCCCTGCCCGTGGAGGGAAGCAGCATGAGGCGATTCTCTGAACTTGAAGTTGGCCTGCAGAGACAACTGAAAATTGAGGCAAAGGCTGGGAAGTCATGAAATATGCAAAGAAAGGGCTTCCTATTGCCAAGCTGACTGTGAAATTAGAGGCATGAGGAGCAACAATGGAGAAAAATCAATCCACCTTTTCTACCCGCTAAACAACTTACCTATTCCTTCCGCCATGGCTGTTAAGTGCACTGGGTTCTGTCTCCAGCAGCTAATAAAATCAATATTAACATCTATTAAAGCTATAAGCAGTACATCTGTAAATAATGAGATGTTCTCTTTGGTGTTGGCTGTTAGAGAAAGTGAATACTGACTGTGGGGGGGGGGGGTTGTAAACCTAGCTGTACTTATGGCTAAACTCATTATGTTTATTTCTAAGAAACTGGGTAATTTATAGAATTTCCTGGTGCTGGTGCTAATGCAGGCTTGGGTTAATGTTATAGGGGGGGAAATGTGTTTAATGAAAACTTTAGACCACAAGTTTGTAAAGGGAGAATTGAAAGAACCAAACACATGCTATAGCTGAGAAGTAAAATTTCAACACTTGCTTGCATCAAAGGACACCTAGCTTCCCAGGATGGAAGAGGGCCAGGGACAAACACCTGCCCACGGAACTTAAACTGTCCGTGGTTGGACTGAATAACCTAGTGTATCTTAAGTGGTTGCGGCATACACCACAGCTGTGCAGCGGTGACTAAAACCAGAACATGATTCAACTGAGAGGCATTTACGGTGCAAAAAGGCAGCCATGACACTAAGATTCCATATCATATTCAGCCTCTGTGAGCCATGGCCTGAGGCCAGACATCATTGCCCTTGGGAGCTCAGACAAGTGGTCTCATTTTCTCCAGCCTTATTCTGTGAATCTGCAAAGTGGGATCATAGCAATATTTCTAAACCCACATGGTCATTGAAAAGATGCAGTGATCTGACGCTTGTCATCATCAGGACAATACTGTTACATAGTAAGCATTTCAGTGTTTGCTTTTCCGATTTCTTTTGCAGGGGACGCATGTTTATGCACATGTGTTTTCTGTAGGAAAAAAAAAGTCAGCAAGTAGAAGTGATGAGTTAAAGACATATTTTGTACCAAATATGATAAAACCATTCATTTGTCCCCAAGCAGATCTTCAGGCAAGAATCTGCCATGCCCAGCTGAGTATACTACAAACAAAAGATGCTATTCCTTGTCACAATTTTTATATTAACAAATATGGTCTCTGGTCCTGGCAGTACAGCCAGAGACATCTGAGCCAGGGCTTGCTTTGGCTGTAAACAGAGTGAGTTCGAGACTAGCCTGGACAACTTAATGAAGCTCTGTTTCAAAATGAAAAAGGAAAGAAAGAAAAGGGGCTAGGGATGGAATTTAGTATATAGCCTTTGCATCACATGTACAAGGCCCAGTGTGGAAGAAGACAGGGAGGAGGAGGCAGAAACAGGGAAAAATGATGGTGGGATGGGGAAGGCATGGGAAATATCTGTCAGCCATTCACTGCCTCTTGATACAAGATGTATTATTATTTTTAGAGTATCTTATGGGCACTTTCACCAAGTTATCTTCTCCAAAGAGACAAAGCTCATGAGCTACACATACTGAGTCTAGAAGTCAATCAGATCAAGTATTTATTCATTATCTGAAAACATTAAAGTAAAATTTGAGGCCAGAAGTCAGCAAGGCAATTATTTTTCTCTTTTGACAATGGATAACAGTTGCAATATATGGTTCTGCCAATAACTGCTGGCTGTATTTGGTACCAGTAGAAAGGAAAGGCCTAGAATTTGGGGATGCTCATCCATGGTCCTGCTCCTCTTGTTCACGTTTGATTGCCTTCTGTCTAATTTTCTAATCTTGACATGAATTCCATGAGAACCATATCATGGGGACTGAAGAAAACCGAAACTTAAATAAACAGAATTGTAAAGGCTTCCAGCTGCGTTGGGGCACAACCGTGGTGGCAGACAGGGTGCCATTCCTAAGCCTGTCTATTTAAGCAGCATACTGATGAAATAAATGAGGCCCTACATACATTATTCCTCATAGTAAATATTTATGATATCAACAGTTATGTCAGTAATATCAGCATTTCATAGTCCTATGATAAGAGACACAAAAAAATGTGTTTTTATGACTCTCATATTTTTACATATAGGAAGTGCTCCTCTGCCAGAGAGGTTATGTGTTCAATTTCCTGGAGATTAAAAGATTATTTTTGAGCAAAAATCAGTGAAAATGAAAATAACAGTACTCTTACATAAGCTAGGTTTATTTCATAGATAATAATGGAAGACAGGGCTGTTTCCCCAAACTTAGAAATTAACTTTTAAAATTGAGGTACAGCTTCTCAGAAAGCAATGGGCAGTGCCAAATGTTTGCTGAGTCTCTGTTTCCATGTCCTATGCAAGCATGACAGATTCAGAGCACCGATTATGAATTTAAAAACTTGATTTTCACACTAACATCTGAACAATGTAAACAGAATTGCTCTATTATACAGCAAAATAGCTACGGAAAAGCTAGCCTAGTTTATGCAAAAATGCTCTCATCTGGTGAAGAAGACAAACCTCCAAAGCACACCCCAGCATCTCCTAAGTGGGGCTTAAGGACAATATTATTAATCAATACTGAGTGAAAGAGGCCACGGTATCATTTAGTCTCCTATGGCACAGAAGTTCCTCATTGAGCATTCTTTATTTGCCCTATACACAAAACACCAAAGCTAAAAGTTGACAAGGAATCCAAATAAAATGAATCTGCTCCAAACTCCCCACCATATACGTGGAGTGACTAATTGTTCCCCTGCCTGTTCAGCTGCTATCAGTGGAGTACATCTTGTTTTTACTGTTTTTGTATGTGCTTTTACATGTTTCTCCAGTTTGATATTATCTGTTACAAACAGCCAGCTACTTAGGAGCTGCTTCCACAGTATTTTCTAACAAGCCCGGGCGGGCACTTAATGAGCCTATTACAAGGGCTACAGGGAGAAGAGGCTTTTGTGAGCCCCTTTCTGCCTATCCCCTTTTGAGTTTAGGAGGTGGGATGAAGCTGTTGAGAGGAGAGCTTAAATGAGCTTTTGCTGGTCGATCCACCTTGAATAGAACTGGCATGGTTCATTTAGAAAGAGAGAGTGGCTTAGAGGGGACCAAGAGGACTTGGGAACATCTCTGTGGGGGTTGCCGCGGCAGCCACCTAAAGCTCCCAAGTGGGTCCATTCCAGAATCTGGCAGTTGAAGATTTTACATTTCCTCTGGCATAAACTTGGCTGAATAAAATCACCAACTTTGACATCATCCTGCGTGGAAAAGAACACAGTCTAGGCCATAAATACCAGTGAGTGTGAATAATTAGAATAGAGGCAAGCAATTTGGAAGGCCCTAACAATGGAAGTCAGACCCACCAACAAACGAATTCCACTTCTCCCCTTCACTAGACCCATGGCTGACAAAGTTACTTAGTAAATTTATTTGTGCTCCAGTTTTCCATACTGTAAAATGGGTATGATGACCCTATTGCCTGTCAAAGACATGCTAGGCACAGGTTCCGTATTATTCCTATTTCCAAGACCCAGAGAAGACTCCCTGGGCATAGTAACCTTTCTACCTACAAAATAATCAGCTAAGTAAATTATACTCATCCAAGAGCAGGCTCAATAAAAATTTGTAGGCAATCTTTCCACTATGCAGTTGTCTTAATTTTTAAAAGTCATTATGATTTATTGCTTAACAACTTATTTTTGCCCATGAGTTTCTCTGGCAAGGTCTCATCCCAGATAAACCAGGCAGCTAGCTAGTCCTTCGAATTTTTGAATTTCCTTTCCATGAGGATTTTTGTCAAATTAAAGTGATCACTGAGGTTTCTTCCAATATTTTGTAAAAGACCAAACAAAAAGTTTCAAATGGGGATTTTTTACACATGGCACGGCAGGCTTGTGGTTATGGAATTGTGTGCTCTAAGCTGAATTTGAAAACCTTTAAATTATTCAGCTATTCTTCATCCCTGGGAAGTCCTACCCCTTTGATTCTTAGTCTCCTTCATTTATTTATTTACTTATTCTTAACTGACTTTTCCTAGAGAAGACTGTGCCATTGGTCTCTGGAACACACGACTCACAGTTTTAGCATTAAGGAAAGAAGACAAGACAGGAGGAGCATATGAGACCGTTGAAACAAGGAATCCCCTGACCCTGAAGAACCCAGGAGCAGGCAGAAGAAAAAAAGCCTTCTCTTTGGCTGGTGGCAGGGGCTCTGAGAGGGAGATCCAAAAAGAGACGATCTAATACATTACACAGGATTCACATAGCACATGGAGTCCGGGAAGACCCTGGGTGTTTTAATTCTCAAGCAGGTCCTGATACCTTGTTACCCAGCAGCCTTTCCAGTGGCCTTCATGCTGTGTCACATCCCAGGCCACCATGGAAATCAAAGAGATCAGGGAGCCCACAGGCCTGTCCACACCTGACCACCTCACACAACCAAGGGAGTTCAGATTAAATCAGTAAACATAATACAAGGCACGAGAACTAGATTCCCAATTCCCCAACTGTCAGTCAAAGCCAACTCATTGCCTTTTTAATAGGATCTTTGTATGATGAATTAAAGAACACAAGCACTACATTTCTGTGGGGGAACACTGTGGCTATGCTGCTTTGGGTGGGTGGGTGGGTGGGTTGGTTGATTTTGAGCATTGAGGCCCCAGTCTAAGATTGCACATGGTAGGCAAGTGCTCTACCTCTGAGTTACATCCCCAGTACTCTTTATCTTTAGACAGGGTCTTACTAGGTTGCCAAAGATGACCTTAAGCTCACTCTGTAGCCCAGGCAGGCCTGGAGCTTTCAGTCCCCCTGCCTCAGCTTTCTTTCCAGATTATGATCTTTCTAATGTGAGTGTCAGAGGCCACCACACTGTGCTTGAAAATCTAGAAGCTCCAATATGCTCAGTATTCTTCCAGCTCAAAGTTGCTTCCATTTGGCCCATCTGAGCAGTGGCCTTGTTTTACTTAAGTAGAAAACAAAACCAAAGTTATGCACATACCACAAGTAGGACACCAATGGTCTAATAGGAAGCTCTATAATCTGCTGATTCCTGACAACCATGGAAGTATCTCAGTTTCAGGGCCAGAGTGTAAAGGTTAACTCTTTCAGACAGTCTAACCTCATGAACATGAGTCTATCCTTCTACCATGTTACTGGCATGGGTTTAACAGGAATCTGAAATCAACTTCTTTCTTTTCTCAGTAAATGGAACTAGTGAGGATTATCTCCAAGATAAACGCTCTTTATAAACAAAGTAGCTCAAAACCACCACTAATCTTCCAAACAATTTCTATAAGGAGAGAGAGAGAGGGACAGAAGAAGAGAGAGAATGTGTGTGTGTGTGTCGTATATGATGTGTGGTGTCTGCTTGTTCTCCTCCCTATGTGTGTATATGTGTGTGTGTGTGTGTGTGTGTGTGTGTGTATGATGTGTGCTATGTGTTTGCTCTCTTCTGTGTGTGTGTGTGTGTGTGTGTGTGTGTGTTTGCTCTCCTGTGGTGGGGGTGTTATATGATGTGCAGGGTCTGCATGCTCTCCAGTGTATAGTATGTATGTATATGTATGTGGGTGGGTGTGGTATGCGTATGATGGGGGGAGGGTACATGATGTGTGTTTGTGTAGATATTCTTACTATAGAATGCATAAAGAGGACAGAGGACAACTTTGTGGAGCTGGTTCTCTCCTTCCACCTTTATGTGAGGTCTAGAGATCAAACCAAGGTTGCCAGGCTTACACTGTAGGCACCCTTACACTCTGAGTCTTATTGCTGACCCTACAGTAGATTTTCAACAGCTAAATGTTTGACTCTAAGTTTGTCTTCAGATACGTTTCTCTTGCCTCCTCTCTCCTTGCTGCCCCCGCCCCTCACCTTTCTTTCTTCCCTGAGGAAAAAGGACGCTTCATTTAGACCTTCTCCCTGACTAATGTATGTCATTGAACAAAATCTGTAAATTATGCAAATAATTCCAGGACTAAGCACTAGAACTCAGCCAGGCTCAAGTGTAATCTTCAGTGTTTCCTTGCCCTGGAAACTATTTGCTCATATGGCTCCACATCTTGGGGTTTGTTGCTAGGTCAAAACAGTTTCTTCCAACTTAATTGCCCACAGACGTCAGTTCCTGCTTTCTAGAGTTAAGTTACATCGTTGCCACTGTAAAAGAGACTGATCTTGTCACTGCCTCACCCCAGAGCACACACACAGGCCACTCCCAGCACAAACCCACCTCCCACGGGGACCTCCAGAGCAAAGAGAGAAATCCATTTCTCTGTTCATCCGAGCCTTTGACCTGCCTACTGAAAAGTCCTACAAGGATGAAAATGCCCTAATTACATAAGTGATTCATTTTGATAATGTAATAGCTGGCTCTTAGGTATCAGACCAGATTCAAGTGGGACTGACCCTGCTTCCTGGGGTCTGAATTACTCCTCATCAGGCCATTTTCAGACAAACTTTTGTTTTTACTAGTTAATAATATTTTTACTGGAAAAAAAATTTGATCTTAAAAGCAGAAACACCTTGATCCTTATGCTCAGGCCAATATGTGACTATGGAAGGTAGACATTCCTACCAGGCTTTCCAGGGGTGGGACGGGGGAAGTACCGGGGTATGTGTTTGTGGTACATTTATGGAAGTTTGTAGATATGGGTGCCTGTACTGGCACGTGGTGAAGTCAGAGCAAACCATGACACATCGTTTGTGATTGTTCTCCGTTTTATTATCAGGGTGTTTTTTGTTGTTCTTTTGTTTTATTTATTTTTTTTTTTGCAATGTTTATTATCAGAGCTTCTCACTGAACTAGAAACCTACTCTTTAGGCTCCGCTGGCTGTTCCGTGAATTCTCAGCATCTCCTTGTCATTGCTGGGATTCCAGGCCTCCACGGCCATGCATAGCTTTCTGTGTGGGTGCTGTGTATTCAAACTCAGCTCCGCATGCTTACAGAGCAAGTACTCATACCCACCGGGCCTTGTCCCCAGCCCCTCCATTTTGTTCCTGTTGTTTGCTTTTGATCCAATCTCGTCCTGCAACTCAGGCTGCCTTCAAATTCATGGTCCCTCCCACCTTCCCAAGCCATTGAGTCACCATCTTGGACCCACCGTTCAGGCCATCCAGACATTAAAACACAATTAAATTCTGAGAGACCTTTGCCTTTTTTTTTCCTCCTTATGCAAATTAATTACAGAAAACACTGTCTTGCAGCCTCAGGGGTCAGCTGGCGAGCTTGGCAGACAGACAGGGAGTCCCAGATACTGTTTCAGCAGCAGATCAGATAGATGTTGAGAATCATAAAAATTGCCACATATCATCGGTTGATTTTGTCATAGTTTGTGACTTTCTCTCACTGCCAAAATTGGCATCTTTAAGATATACAAAACCCTGTGTCGACTGTGTTTTCCCTCCCATAAACATATTGACAGTGCAGTCTCCCAGGACAGTGACCTGTTGCTTCAGTTCTAAACCACGCCCTTGAGAGGCGTACTTCTTATCTCATAGGATAGGCTTGCTGGAAAAGTGAAAACACTCAACAGTTGCAAAGACGTGTTTCATCGGTTTGATATAATGAATAGAAACCAATAGAATAGGACATATTTCTCTCCGATTAGAACCCAGAGTGTCATGCATTTTTATATTTTCCTGACACCAATTGCCAAAGTAGAGCTCGAAACCGACTCATTCCCATTCCTGAAACTTCCCATCCCCACCCTGTGATGTACTTCTGGGTTAGAAACATGGCTGCTTTCAATTGCAGCTCCCAGCTAGTTAGTTACTAAAATAATTGGTCACTTGTATTCACACAACCAGAGACAAATGTATGAGGTCCATTGACAACCACAGGTGTTACATTTTGTAGCAGTAGGTCTACCTACATTAGAAATTGCCAGCAAAATCAAAGGCACAAAAAAAAGAAGAAAAAGGAAAAAAAGGTAACATAGATGCCTAAAATTTGTGTTGCATCAACCCCTCATTTTGATCAAGTTTGATCAAGGGACCTAGTGAATGAGAGAAAGCAGTGTGTACTGTCGGGTAATATAAGAAATTCCTTCAGAAAATTTGGAAGAACTGGGGCACGGAGTGGGTAAAAAAAGAAAGAAAAGCAGGGGGAGACACAACAGTCTAGAGAAAAATAATGCCCCCCCCCATCAGAACGTGCATGTTTCCTTACCAAAGGAAGCCTGACTTGTGTCGTTCAAATCAGAATTTCAGGAATGTGGATAAAGCGATCAATTCCTTTGCACAGATAATAGATAAGTGAATGCTTTACATCCCCCAGAACATTTTTTTTGAATCCTTAAAAATGACTACCTTCATGTCTGAAGCATCCCCCTCCCCAAGGATGCCGCGGGGTCTGGGAGAGAAGCACTTCAAGTCCCACACCATGCTTGCCTGAGAAACACGGTGTTGCTGAAGTATAAACAGAGAGCGCTCTTTCTTTGACCCACTCTGCAGTGTGATGGGGTAGTGTTGTTAGTTTATGTGAGGGAGAATAGCATAGGCTTTCTGAAAAAAAAGGTGGAATTGGATTAAGGCCTTTGTGCGAGCCTCAATGCTGAGGGGAATTAGCAAGGGTTGTAGGCACTTAAAGGGGCCCTCATGCCGAAGCTTATCCCAGATTTTGCACAATAAACATTTGAATATCAACAGTGTTTTGCAACTTGCAGCACTAATGTATAAACTTCTCTCTTTTGAAACTCTCAAATCCTTCCAAATGTCTGTAACACCGGCTACATAAACATATAGGAGCTAGAGTAGAAAACACCTACTCAGTGATGTAAGTCTGCATTTTCAAAGATCTCTCTCTCTCTATCTTCAGGAGCTACAATGTTTTATAATGGCCGGCTGGTTTAAGGACTTTAGATGCTCTATTTAATTTTAATCATTCAACTTGCTTTCAGGCTTTGCATTCTGATATGGGGGAGGGGAGCACCTCAGGACCCGACAAGGATACGTGACTGAGTTCAGAACTATTTGAGCCCAGGTTTTTCTTGTTGGATTTTTAAACCTCAGAGTCCTAAGAGATCTTTGGTTTTTACAAGGAATCCTTGTTAAGATTTCAAAGAGCAATCCACCTTGGAAAAAAAAGGACTATATTGTTGATTAAACGCAGTGACTACCTCCTTGGGAATCTGCATAGAAAAGCCAGTTCCCACCCAGAAAACTAATCTGACACCCAACCATCCTGGCTAAGGGCAGTAGGCTGAATTTTGTAGCAAGGGTGTCCAACATCAAACACTTATTTGATGTTCCTGACATTAAGCAATTGCTATTTTTCCCCGCTTGTCGAATCCCAGACTCTGCAAAGTGCAGTCAACCCGTTTCAGAGTTTAGGAGAGGGGAACAAAGAGAGAGAAACCGCTATTTCCACTCTTCCCAAATCCATCAGGAGGCAGACTTGGTATTTTGTTTATTGAAAACAGGCTATTGCCTTTAGGTGGCTGCCGTCACAGACTCTCCCTTGCACCCCTTTGTGTAAGCCCTGCTGCAGTATCATTTTAGAAGGTCTGGGTCTCTGAAATTCTCACTTACTGGGATGCTAGCAACACAAACACGTTTCCTCAAAATCTCCAAGACTTGATGAATAAATAGACCCCCTTCTTCCTTTCCAGCAGGTATTAGGTAGAGAGAATTCCCAGCAATTCAGCCTGGTGATAATATATTCCACCCAATTGAGGAATTTGCTGGAAAATATATCTAGAGTGGCCAAACAGAGGAATGAAACACTTGTTTGAAATTATTATTTTTTTTTTGTAACTGTGCTCATTTCATGCCTGAAAAGACAGTGGTAAAAATCCAATTGCACTGGGGGCCAGTTGGGGAGGGGGCAGGGATGAAGACATCCCTGTCCCCAGCAGCTCAGAGGCTTGTTGAAGCAGTTTGCCTATTGAATTTGATACAATGACGTGTAGATGAATAAAGTTATCTCCAGTTCTGAATAGGATGCTGTCAGTGGGAGGGTAAGAAGGGGGAAACTTGCAATCTGAAAAGAATTCTTTTTTTTTTTCTTTTTCTAAAAAAAAAAAAAAGAAAAAAGAAAAAGAAAAAAAAACTTGAAGGTCAGGGTCCAGCTGCCAGGCAAGAGCAGAATACAACAAAATGTTGGACAGGCCTAAATAAAGACGACTATGGGCACCAGATACACATATTGCAAAAGTTGCTTGCTTCAAGTAACTAATATATTAACATCTATTTCTATAGGCAAAGAGCTATTTTCTCCTTTTAGAATGCCTTAGACTCTGATGAAAAACATAGGAATATCAAGAGCATCCGTTAAAAATCACAGCTTTTAATGAAACAGACGAGAAAGGCCATCAAAGGTAGGAGAAAAGAAGAAATTCTAATGATTATGGCTTAATTCTAATAGATTATAATTATTATGATTGGGATGAGCCAGCTTGTGACTGACATTCCATTTTCCCCCCATTTAAGCTTTCATTTAAAGGGTGGGGGTGGGTGAGGGGGAAAAAAAACCAACAGCCATTAATTATTCTGCAGGATTTGCTGCTTAACTCAATACAAGGCCTTTAATCAAATAGAGTAAAGAGATAAAACCTTTAAGCGGGAGTCACCACAGAGACTCACTTTCCCCAGCCGGTTTGCTCCACATTGGGTTGGAAAGTTAGCGTTTTTTGGATTTCTGACCATTCTAGTTCTACCATACAGAAGCAGAACTGAAGGACTTTGCAGGAAGTCAGACGGGGAGTAAGTCTAAGGTTGGAGAATTTATGATGCAGTGACTCGCTCTGCTAATAAATGTTTCTTACCAGTTCTCACTTCTGTTGATTCCTTTGACAAAAAAAAAAAAAAAAAAAAAAAAAAAAAAAAGCCCACAAGTGTGCTGGCATTTCCCAGGAGCTGCGAGGATCCCTGCACACTTACTTTGGTCAGACGTTGTGCCTCTGTAACCAGCTATGGTTTTAGAAGACAGAATGAGAAAAGGGGAAATGAAGGTAGGATATGGGAAGTACATCCAAAAAGTAGTGGAAAAAGAAAAGTACTCCCCGCCACATGCTACAGCTGTTTGCTTTGGTTTTTTTTTTGTTTGTTTGTTTGTTTGTTTTGTTTTCATTCTATGCAGATGTATCTGAAGAAAATCATCTCAAAATTTCAAAACCTGAGATGACAGACAGACATTCATTTTTTTACCTTCATGTTAGGGCGTTTTTAATTGCCCTTTCTACCGGGTTACCGTTTGGATTGGAGGCGAACTTTTTATTTTGTACACTACACAGGGGTGCGTTAGTTGGCCGAGATCTTGCCAATTTACAAACAAGCGAGATGAGCAAACATTTTCTTTTCTTGTATTGTGACCAGAGAATTTTATAAGTTCAGAGTGAACATCCGAACTTGTCATTGTAAAAAATGTCATATATGAAAAGGGTATTTACATCAGTCTTGAATTTTACTTAATGTTTTTTTTAGATAGGCAAAACAATCTTGCCAACAGAAAGCTAATTAACCCTGATTGAAAATCATGAAATACTAATAATAATTGAGAAAAATCTAAATTAGCCTACATAACATTAGAGATGTCTGAATTTTATCAAAGTCACCTATCTGATGCCTCTTTTTTTTTTTTTCTGCCTTGGAATGAAAAGCCGGGAGGAATCATCAAAAGATTGAAGTGGTCATGCTACAGGGTGGCACATTTTAACACATCAGTCTTTCTGCACTTCTTCCACCCCACACACACAAAAAAAGGATGAATTTCTACACACTTTGCCATTAGCCTACTGATGCGGTCTTGTACAGTTGACAGAGGCAAAGTGTCTCTGAATGTGAGATTGCAATGGTCTCTTAAAAATGTCTTTGCAGAAATTCTAGTTTCTCTTGTGTGGTCCCCCCGGGCTGCAGTGGTTCTGTGGTCGCAGTTGTTAAAGGAAGGATTGGTGGCATGCTGTGTGTATAATGTAACTCTTACCAGCAACTTGCCCAGATTAGGAGCCTGGCAGAATGATGTCAATGGAGGTTTAAGGGTTCTGCCTTCTGAAGTTGTTGGGAGTTAATAATTAATGGATATCTTTCTTTGATGGCTCTTTTATATCAGGATGCGGCTGCCTGAAAATCAAACACAAAGCAAACTTGATTTTGTTTGTCATTAATTTTGACTTTGCCTAACAAAATTTTTTTTTGTGTGTGTGCATTTTAGCATCATTGGCCTTGGTTTAATGTGGGGATGAAATCCTTGAGGAACAAAAACTGTCTAAATGTGTCGGGGTTGGCACAGCATTTTTTACAGTTAGTACATTCTAAGTAGTTTTCAAGTCTTTCAGATGGGCTGGATCCAAGTAACCACTTGATACAATATGTTCACAGAGGAGTTCCTAGCCTCACACTGAGTAATAATTTATTCTGAGTTCTTTTAGCATATGACACTTGGGCTGATATTTTATTCTATGCTGTATTTTAAAGGCAAGGGGAAGAATTACATAATCGTGTATAATAAGCAAATGCTACATGCATTCTGTCGGTATGCTAGTCTTGTCAGCTAATAGACAACATTTTGACCAAATGAGTAAAAAACATATTAATTGAGAAAAATTAAGTTTTGAAGTATATCCAGCCTTGATGATGTTCAAATAAACTGTTGCCATAGGATACATGTAATTTATCACAATCTTTATTTGCACCAAATCCATTATGCTTCCAAGACTACAGAATGATCTTAGCAATAAGACAGTGAACATGATGCTTATATTATCTATATTGGGTATACCTCATTAGGACCACACTTAAAGTCATTTCAAATGTCTTTTTTGTGCCAAAACAATTCCTGTTGACTCATTTCCAATTTCTAATTATATGAATAATTATTTCTGAATCCCACAGTTCTCCTAAATAGCATCTATTTTAATAACTGCAATTGATACTTCCATCAGTTAATATACTGTCTTGCCTCAGCAAATAATCAAACATCTGCTGGTTGCGTTTGCTGTCACTGAGTAAATGATTTTCTTTAAGAGAAATCATGTAAATTAAAGAGGAAGACCGACTATGCAATTTACCATTTTCATTAGCAGAAGCTCGTCGTTTCCCTTAAAAAACTACTTCTACACCTAAAGAAAACTGTCCTTTGCCTCACTTGCTTCCTTTAATGAGGTTAGGGAATATAATTTGATTCTGGAAAAGTAATATAAAAATAAATTCTATCTGACTCTCGATAGCCTTTGATATTCCAACTGTTGCTATTGAATTAATGACCAGCACAGGGTGATCTTTAATGTGTCTTTGACTGTGTGGATTTTACTGTGCCATGGTCCATTGGGCTTCTTTCTAACTATGGCCTCAAAGGTTAGTTAAAAAGCTTTCTGTCCATAGCTACTAAAGAAGTTGACTACATGCTTCTACAGCTTTTTGCTTATACTGTTTTGGGAGGATATTGCTTGTTTTGTTTGGGGGGTGTTTGCTTGCTTGCTTCCTTGTAACCACAGAGGAGTCTCTTTTTTTCTTTTTTCTCCCCCCCCCCCACCTCCGGTACCTTTTAATAGACACAGATGGCATCCATTTAAAGAAAAAAATGGAAGGCTCCGTCCTCATTCCAACTCCCCAATGCTATCAGTGATCTCCTGTAATTGATAGGGGCATCTCTTCCCTGTTTCTGTCTGACAGATGTCAAACGCAGAAGCTGCTGACCTAGTGGGGACAGAATACACTTGTTCATGTCCTTACCTGTTTTCACAGAACAAGCTAGAAAAGAGACCTGTCTGCCTAGATATGTGATCAGTGCTTGGGTTGGACTTGACAATTCCTCAGGATGATTTATTAAAGCGATAAGGGGGTGAAAATGATAAAAGGTAATAAAACTTCCAAATCAAAGTGTGGAAAGGTAACAAGGTCATGAACACAAAGAGGCCGAGAAAAATAGGTGAAGAATTGTCTTAATCACGGTAGTTGACAATACTGCTTTAGAAATACACATTTTCATTTAAAACAGAGAGGGAGGTTTGTTAAAGATTTTTAATGAAAAAAATTATTTTTTCAAAACACAACAAAATCAAGTTTACATAGTTAATATGGAAATGCCTTCTGGAAATGAGTGACTGACACTTGTTGCAAAGATTTTCTTTGGACAGTTTCTCACACTCACACCCTAAAAGATAAATTTGTATCCTTGTGGGGATAATTATATAAATTCAATCTTGCGTAAGTGACTATGGCCCTGCTTTATGATTGGCTCTGGGCTTCCAAAACTGAAGATTTTTAGCATGCCTTATTCAAAACAGGAACAAAGAACACTGCTATAAAAATAAAGACTTTTTTAGCATCTTTGATTTAATTCCTCTGAAGTTCCTCCTTTAACTAAAATTAGAAATTATCCTACTTACTGTTTTCGTCAAGAGACCTAATTTATTCCATTGTAATTTTCCAAATTTTTCATACAGTTTTGAAGGCTAGAGGGAAAATTATTTAACAGAAATGTTTGCCATTTAGAATTATTCAGGGAAGAAAGCCTGGACTTCATAGCACGTGTGGCTTGCCAAAGAGCCTGAGAGGGAGAGAAAAGGGATGTGCTACCTGGTTTGTCTATTTCTAAACTGGAGGAAGCCTCTGTGTTGGGGAGCATTCTTCTTGCTACTGATCAAAACTGAACCTCAAATGCAGAGCCAACTTCGGAATGTGTAACCTTTATGGTGGCCAGACCCAGCTCCTAATCTACACCTCATTTTCCTTAATCATAAATGCACTTTCAGGGCTGCGGCACCTATGCAGGGGACAGAACTCACGCACAGTGAAAGCCCACACCGCATTCACTGCAGTCGCTTTCGGCTTGAGCAAGATTAAATATTGTTTTTCTTAAATTGATTTTTCTGTGTTCCTGCTGCTTTTCCTGTGTCCTTCGCTTTGTACTTTGGTTATGCTCTCCTTGACTCAAAGGAAGTCCACTGCTGGAATATCAGAACGTGGAAAAAAAAACCTGCCCCATTGTCCCCATGTAATAGATATTGTTTTAGAATGTTTGTCCTTGAGTTTTAAAATAAAAGATATGCTAATACGTGCCCTATTCGGCACTTTACTCCCCTACACTAAGAAGCTTGTTTTCATTTGATGAAAACTATTAATGCTAAAACAAAAAAAAATTGTTTTGAATCCATTTATAAGGGATACGCACCTACCTCTTTAGTTAAAACCAGTGATCCATTAAGGCTTTCCTAGCGTTTTTTCCAAGCGCCGAACATACAGACTATTTGAGTGTGAAAGAGCGTGAAGGTGGGGGGTAGGTTTAGCCAAAGAAAAGATTGCTTGATATCTTGGGGTTCTTTGAAGAGTTTTATAGGCTTAGAGTTCACAGCTTGAATGAAGGACATTTTTTCCTAAACTTTCATAGATGGAAGTTTGTTAACCTGCATTTCAATTATTGAATAATTAATTAATTATACTAATTGCCTCAGTGAAAAATTATTTTATGAGCAACTGAAGCCGAAGTCA
This sequence comes from Arvicola amphibius, assembly GCF_903992535.2. NCBI lineage: Eukaryota > Metazoa > Chordata > Mammalia > Rodentia > Cricetidae > Arvicola > Arvicola amphibius. Next base: position 142,301,464 of record NC_052058.2, read on the forward strand.
TAGATTGAAGCTTATAGATGTAATGTGGAACTAAGTAAAGCTGTTTTGGGGTGACAATGGTTTTTAATCTTTAGCATAGAGCGTTTGCTTTATATGGAAACTATAAGATATTCTGGAATAATTAGCTTTGCATTTTGTGAGCCTCTTATCTGAATGCTAAATTTGTCAAAGTATTTTATGCAACAACAATAACAAAAAGACACCAGTTATTTGCCTTTTGTGCTATTTTGGCTTTGGAAATTTGCAAATATTGACAAACAAGGAAAATAAATGTCTTTACATATGAAACACGTTCTTGTAGAAAAATTTGATGTTTATATGCTCAGAAAAATAAACTGAAAAACAGGAACGGATATTCCAAAATATGAAAATGTATCTTACACTTTAAAAATATATTTTAAAACAACATGTACTGAAAATTCTCTAAATTTAGGGAACGAAATTCATCCTTCATTAAATGTTTACTGCCTGCTTAAAAACAAAGCCTCTTGTTCCTTATCTTGAAAAACTTTAAAAAGCCTTGGAAAAGAATAACAAATAAACTAAACTAAACCTTGTAGACTTCCACGAAATACTTCTGACAAAAATAAATAGAATCAAGCAGAGTACACATGGGCTAATATTGACACAAACGAATGAGGAACATAAAATGCTCTTTTATTTCTACCCAGCTTTCTCCCTCTGCTACAGTATTGGTTTCTAAGAATAAGCAAGATTAAGATGCCAAACTTTTCCCTGCCTTATTTATTACCTGGGGTATTAACTTAGAATTTTAATATAATTATTTCTTTGAAAAATCTTGAAATTTTATTATACTCAATGGGTGGGTGGTCTGCTCCAGTAATGTGGAGCAAAGCAGTAAGTCCAACAAATAAAAATTGAATAAATTAGTAAATTAAAATCATTATTCACAATGTTGACTTCCTTTTAATGGAGTGGATCCAGACAATCTTGAATTACTTTTACTACATTTTGTTATTTATTATGGACCATAGAAAGTGATATTTTGTTACAGTTTTATGAAATAGAGCACAGTGTATGATCACAAAAGATTTAAATACCAAATTTTAAAATGAAAAAATGTAGCCCATAAATCATCATTTTGTCTTCACTTCTTGATATTGCCTTTCAAAATAATTTACAAAGAGAAAAGCCAAGCAATTTTTAAAAGACTGCAAATTATCTTCTTAAAATAGTACAAATTACCCTCCTATTCTTACATGTATTATAGTTAAATCATATTACATATGAATTGTAATTACATTTTTTATAAACCATAGTAGGAAAGTACATAGTCATTTTTAACTATCTAATTTTGATAGTCCATGGAAAATGTGAAATCTAAATGAAATTATTGTGGTATAGGCTGTAGTCAAGTGTAAACACATTTAAATGGGTGCAAAATCAGCATTCTCTAAAAATCTAAGCATATTCAAAGTTATTTTCAATGAAAAAAGTAAAACCATATTAAGGTAAATAAGCATCGTTTGTGTTTGCCAAATGGCAATAATTTCTCCTAATCGTACCAAAACAATCACAAAGTCTTCTCCATTTCTCCATTGCTTTGATTAAATCAATTTTGATAAAAATTATCCAGCTAACAACCTCTTAGGTTTTTAAATTATGAAACATCATATTGTACCTTCTATTTTATTTGGGCATGCAACTTTGTGAGAGGTTCTTAAATTTAAAGCAAATATTAGTGAAATATTTACTAACATTCAATTTATTGGGTGATTACTTGAAAATAACAATATAAAGAACAAAGCCAAATTGCATTTTTTTTCTTGAGATTCAAGTCATGGAAGTAAAAGTTTGACCGTTTTTAGTAAAATGTTATAATTGTCATTTCATATTTAACTAAATTAAAACCTTCAGTGAAACACTTAAAAATCCGGACCATATCTTTTTGTTTTCAGTGGTAAACTGTGAAAAAACATTAATTTTCACAGTAAATCCCAATGTGGAGATGAGCCACTCATATTTTAGAAGATTTAAAATACTACTGGTCTATTTAAAATACTATTGATATGTTGGTTTTAAAATACTACTGGTATATTTAACCTTCTTTCTCTTGATTTATTTAGATGCAAATTATATTGCCAGTACCTAAACTGTCTCTTGTCTTTCAAAAAGTGTTCAGTGTTTAAATGGGACGCCCCTGTATTTGCATTTGAAGGTATTTTCCTCCTGTCTGTACTGCATTGCTGCTCGCGGAGAAACCATCTCCTCAAGGCTTTCTGGAATGTAGCTAGCACTTGATGGGAATCAAATTATTAACTAGCATCCTGTTTGCCTTGACCAAAAGTGTGGGATGCTCACAACTTGCTTCTTCTCAAATAGCAATTCAGTTTTACCGCAATGTTTCGCCTAAATGTTTACCTGTCCCAGTGCAGTCTGGAGCCATTAAAGGTTTTTCACAGCAAAATCTTTCTTCAAAGAGTTAACAAGAATATGGATTACGATTCATGAAGAATTTTAGATTTGTCTAAAGACAGCATTGATTTGAATAATAAATTGGCTTACATACTTGCTCAAATTCTCCCCCCCACACACACACATTCTTTAAAAGACTAAATACTCATTTTCTGAAATTGATGTTTTTAATGCTAGAAGTTCTTCACTATAAACTAGTCTGAGTTATTTAGTTAGGATCAGATTGTGCAATAAGGAATGAGAAAATTCCAAAATGAAGGAAATAGAATATAGTCTTCCAAAAAGAAAATAAGGCACTCATATCTATAGGGATCTTCTTAAGATTTTTTTTCCTTAGGAAAACAAACTCCTTAGGTCATGCTATAGTTATTTTTTAAAATCGTTTATTACCATGTTGTTATACTGTCTGATGATTTAACCTTCACTCGTAAAGGAGCAAAGCTATTTTTCATCTCAACAAATTAAGAGAAACTAGTGAAATAGCAAGCCTTTTCTGACTCTTGGTTGATCTGGAGTCTTGTATCCTCTCTGTTGGCACATGATGGATACATAAATTCACATAGTAAAAATTGGAGCAGAAAACACACTTGATCTGACTGTTTCCTGATTAATTTACTTTGCATATTGGAGATCATTAGATGTAGAGAAACGCTGACTGTTTTCCTAATACAAACTGAGGACTGTCCCTAGTTTATGAGCCACCTTGCTAGATAGGGAAGTATGATCAGAATGTGGAATAATCCACAATCTGCCAAGAAGAAACTGCTCTCATCAGAAAACACTGTTAATAGGAATCTTGAAAATATTTTATTTTTCCTAATTTAATTAGGGGCCTTGAACAGTTAACTGAGCCTAGATTCACTCATAAGAACATACTATCGACAAAGGCATTAAGAAGGTATACAAGATTCTAATTTCAGTATCTGACTTTTAATATTCCCCCCACAAAAAATACAGAATTATAATCTTTATAAACACTCACTTTGCATAGAGCTCTGAAACTATATAGTGTTGCTGGCTGCATGTTACGAATAGAAACTGCTTAAACCAACATATTAGTTAAACAGTAATTTATAAATATTTATACCAAGGGTATGCTAATATGAAGCTCAATTGTACTGGCCATGTGTATGTATATATAAATAGCTTATTTGTGGGCCTCTTAGAACATGTGTTGCAGAGGTGATGGGCAATTTGCATAAGGCCATTTATGGACTTTTTTTTGTTTTAGTTCATCTATGTTCAATATACAGAGGTACCGTAGCGAATCCAAGATGATGTGATCCAGCTCTCAGCACAATGCCAGGCACTCAACCAGCCATGCAGGGATGCTTAGCACTGTTTCCTAGCAGGTTCCTCTCCCTAAGAGCATACTGTATCATTATAGTTAAAGGAAGTTCACTGGCTGGCGCACATCTTCAAAGTAACCCTCCACCCCAGCCTTGCATGTTGCCACTATAAGATGCATTACTGTGGAAGTTTAGACACAACATTATGGAGAAATTGGTTCAGGGCAAATGAACTTCAGATGAAATGGATGGAAAAAGGTATAGGAGATAATTTCGTAGCAGGAAACACACACACAGAGAGGGGGGGGTACATATACACACACCAAAGCCCCCGCCTTAACCCTGTTCCCAGCTATCTTTATACAAGTTGGCAACGACACGGAATTGTACAAATTGAATGCATGGCACATAGTCATATTTTAAACTTCCCCCTGGGTAGTTTCTTGGTTTACTTAATTTAAACTTGATTGGCCCCTTCTTGCTGTCTCTAATAAAATATAAGGGAGCTCCATTGTCCGTGCAGGCAAAGGGCATGGAGCCGCACAATCCATTTGGCGCCCTTTCTGTTACATTTGCTCTGACTGGCAGTACCGGGTGATAGGATGGAGCCAGGTGTATGATCTGATGAGCCTGGTGTGACTGGGGTGACTCCTCTAGACAGCTAAATTAAAAACCTCCCTGCAATTTTGCTCTTAATCACCCCCTCCCAGGCTGTAATTGGTGATGGTCACTTAACTCTTTCTCTCCTCTACATCATGTGCTTAGCAGACCTTTCCAAGAGGATTCAATAGAACTGGCTGCACCGATCTCGCGTGAGCACTGAGATTTAGCAGGTTTGGGCCACGCCAGCTCTCGCCAGCTTTTTGTGATGTTTCCTTTCAGATTTTGAAGAAGAGAAAGAAGGTAACGTGTGTGGGATAAAGTAGCATTCATTCTTGCTTTTTCAAATGTCCATCACAAATGTCGACATTTAGATAATAACAGAAAGAGGTGTGTGCATGTCACCTGCATTGGACCTACAATTGGTTGGAGTAATAAGGTCCCTTAAAAGTGTTAGAAATTAAGATCAAGAGAAAAAAAAGAAAACAATGGTTTAAGAGACCTCTACATTTGGCAACACCTGACAGCACTTCAAACCCACTCAGCCCAACAAAAGTCAGTACTGTCTCCCTCTCCAAGAGTACTATTGCCTGGTTGCTTTCTTTTGTGCGTTTATTATTTCACCCAGACATATAAATTATTAGGAGGTACTGTCCAGCTAGGATGATTACGGAAGATGTCCCAGACCCAGGGCAGCACGGAAGACTAATTTAGGAACTGTGAGGATGATTAACTAGGTTTAATAAACACACGCTGAGCAGGAGCAAGCACTCGGGGTGGGCAGATGAGGCTCACTCCCTGCCGGTAGGAGCGCACTGTCCCATGGGAAAGAGAAGGGACAGTCAAAGGGACATATCACTCAAATGCCGAATGAAGCATGCAGTCACCGAATCACGTACGAGATACAGATGAAAGAGAGAGAGAGCCCAAAGGAAGGCCGGGAATCTTGAGAACGTGTATATTTCACCTGGTAAGGGACCTCCGTAAGAAATGGCAAACTTGCTTGCCTAGCAGAGCTTTAATTAATACAACTGAGATTTTAAAAGTTGGCTCCAAGAGTAAAATGAGTGCCTGAAAAGGACCAGGAATTCTTCTCAGACCAAAGTGGGCAGTGTAGGTTTGTTAGTGGAAGCCCAAATGACTTTCTCTTTTGTGAACCGTGGTACCAGTGTAGGAGGGCATCGAGCCTGCTCGCTGGAGGAGATGGAAGCATTCCAGAAAGGCGGTCTGTTTCTTCTCCCAAGGAGAACAATTTTCTCACTGTGAAGGCTCGGGGCTCACATATTATTCGGTGGCCGCGTCCTAAGCTCTGAACCGCATTTGACTGCTCCCGGGAAAGAGGAATGAGAGTGTTATTTTCCAATTCGTTCTGAAAACAGTCCTGGGTTCCTCCTGAGGGTCAAGCCAATTCAACTGGAGGTGAAGTTCCTAGCTGACATCCATCTCCAGCCTTGAAAAGGTGGGGGGTGGGGTGATTATCATGATCTTTAATATTGGCTGATTGATACAGCAATTGGCGTATCAAAAATGTGACACTGGATGTACCCATTGCGTCCATTTCAGCCATTATCACTCTTTACTTTTAATTCTGCTTTGACAGACTAAGGGCAGTCCGGCCTGGGATACTTACATTCACATGAGAGAGGAACTGCAGGAAACCTGGCCCCTTTAATGGGCTATGGGAGCTGACTCAACCCAAAGGTTGCCCTTCTCACCCAGACCAAACTGTGGTCAAAAGATGAGTGGCTAGCCCGAATGAGCAGCTATGATTAACAATGGTGGAACCAGAATCCATGTGGTTGGGACCCTGGCTCAGTGGTCTGTAAACCCAAAAATGATCTCATTGCTTTTATGACTCTTCCTGACACTTAGCCCACTCAGACCCAGACGTTCTCAAGAAGATCCCCGTGACCATGTCACCAGGTAGCCTGGTAGAGTGACAGAAGAGATAGCTGGAAATTTCATTGAAGGGTATGGATGGGTGACCCTGACTGGAACCTAAAGCAAAGGTAAGAGCTACGTTAGTTACTCTTCATTTTCCCACCAGGTATCATCTCTGAAGATTATCAGTTGTCCAGCTAGGGTGCTAGGACTTTCCTACCATTGCACACAAGAGGTGGAGGCTCATTTGTAGCATCTTCCTAAGATGCAACACGTACAGATAACTGTATTAGCAAAAAAAAAAATGAATAAGCATGAACCATGGTCTCCTGGATGCTATTCCATCATGAAGGATGCTGGGGTGACATCCAAAAGCAAATGCTTCAGATTCTGGATGTGATATGATCACTGTCCCGCTCCTACCACTATGGCCATCTTCTTGTACAAACACTGTGGGAATGTGAACAAGAACTGCACAGCCATACAAAACACACCAATCAGAGCAAGAGCCCTGAGCAAAACAGCTCTCTGCTTGCCATCCTTCCATACAGCACACACTCAAGATTATCGATGCCAAGTACTTCCCTTCAGGATTTTTCAATGCCTTCCCACTGAGCAACAAATGATATAATATCCAGAGTCCTGATGTGAGCAGCAGGAGTTTCCCTGGGGGCACTGCAGAAGACACGTGGAAGTGGCATTCCCTCCTTTGTGAGTTGCCAGCTCAAATGCGTGGACCATTTCTTCCTGAGAAGGGTGTGTGTCCCTTTTCTGAAAGCTTTGTCTTGTGGTTATGATCTTGCAGAGTATGAAGGCAAATCAATATGTTGGCTACCAGGCTCCATGGTGAGGAATATGACGGGGGGCATTAGCCTGGAGAGCTGCCCAGATGGAATTCTTCCCATCCAGATTAGCAACAGGATATGTGCATCCAATTCCTCTCCCCAGTTCATGCCCAAAAGTAAAAGAGGCAGCTTTATGATGGAAGGTTTTCTAATCTACTGATGGACAGGCCTGGATATGACAAGCATAAAGAGGTGGAGATGTAGGAGCATGGGCCAGGTAGGTGGTAAAGTCGTATGAGGGATCCTAACCAGTGGGGAAAGGCAAGTGTAAAGAGCCAGCATTTGAAAACAGAAGCTGATGGCGAAAACAGGAAAACATGGCTTCCATGGGGCGAGGAAGAGCTTTAACCTGAGGGGCACTTGAGAATGAGGCTTCTGTGTGCAGCTGTGCTTCCGGGTCCTCTGAGCCTGGGTGCAACAAGTATTGCACTTGAGATTTTCTAGAAGCATGAAGCAAGTTTTTAGGGGGACCGTCCACATGTGTTCAACACTTTATGAGGAGACCGCGGCTGGCTTGGTTACACTGCATCTACAGACAGGCAAGCAGTTTGAGCGCCAACAACTAAATGATCCATGCTCTGAAACTGGCCCCTTTCCTCTCCTCCATACCCAGGGCACAGCTGACTAAGATCAGAGCATCCCGTTCACTTCTCACATCCCTCGACCCAACTACCAAATTTCCCCCATTCAGATGGGAGTCTCAAGGGAGGCACAGCCATAAACAAAAGTTGAATACTGATTGGGTGCAATTCTGCTATGCTTTCTGAATCCTAGGGTCTAAGGATGTGTCTTTATTCACTAGTTTCATCTTACTGCAACACTCTGGCAATAAGTTCTGTTATTAATATTTTACAGAGGAAGAAACCAATACAAAGGGGTACCAATGAGCTGCAAAGACCACACATCTAAGAGCTGGCCATGGAAGGTGGCATGGAGGGTCACCAACCCTAACAGTCACCTAAGGAAGGAGAAGCTTCTGTTTACTTCCTATATATTGGGAAACACAGCCTTTCTTGAGAAACTCCCCACCAGGAAAATCAGAACCCCTGTGTTTTCTCCCTAAGTTGAGGTCAGTGGGCAATGTCTACTTAAATTCTTTTTTGTTGTGGTTCCTTGGGTGAAATAATAAAACTTGTTATCTCTCTCTTTCTCTCCCTCTGTCTCTGTCTCTCTATCTCTGTGTGTGTGTGTCTTTCTCCTTCCTTCTATGCTAATTCCTGTCTTCATTAGGCAACAGATGCTCCCCTGGAATTCAGGTCAAGGATGCTAGATTTGACACATGTGCATCATACAAAAAAAAAAGTCCTCTAGAAATTAAAAATATACAGCAGGTGCAACGCTTCGGGTCTGTAATCCCAGTAATTGGTAGACTAAGCCAAAATTGTCAGTTTGAGTGAGACAAGACTAGGCTACATCCTGAGCTCTAGAAATCTAGATTAGAGAATTATACAGAGACCGGAGGAGGGACAGAGAGAAGGAGGGAGAGAAGGAAGGAGGAAGGGAGCAGGGGAGAAAAGGGGGAAGGTGGAGGCAGGGAGGAGGGGAGGAAGGCAGTGTTGGAGGGAGGCAGGCGGGGAGGGAAGCAGGGAAGCAGGAAGGGAGGGAAGGAGGCCAGGAGGAAGGGAAAGGGAAAGAAAAGAGAGGCAAGATTGGGAGAAGACTCAGAAGGGGAAAGTGCATGCCTCACAAACGTGGGTGCCTGGGCTTGATCCCTAGACCCCAAATAAATATGGAAGTAAAATAATAATTAGCCATAATAATAATTCTCCACAAGGTTGTCCTCCAGTGTCCACACATTTACTATGGCTGGCATGTGGGTTCCCTCACAAACATATTATACACACATACATGGGGTGGGGGAGGGAGAGGCAGGGTGTAAGTAGAGGCATTACAACACCAAAATTAGAAAATAAACCAAGAAAGAAGCTGTAGGAGACAGAGAAAACAGTGTTTAATATGGGAGCAGAACAGAAACTTTGAAACTCACAATGCAAGGAAGCCACAGGTGACATCAGAACCCTAGAGGACATGGTAACAGGCCAGAGGAAGGACAGTCGGAGTAAAGGAAAATAAATGGGTTAAGTGGTACATTGGAACATCTTCAAAAAAGTATCTGCATAGCCTCTGTGCTGTGAACTAGGAATGTCATTCTAACTTCAAAAAAAATAGTAGTATTTTGACATGTGTGTGTTTGTGTGCATTGGTGTGAGCACGGGAGTGTGGGCACAAGAGTGTGGGCATGCTTGTGGGACCCCAAAGTTGATATTGGGTCTCTTCCATGATCTTTCCCCACTTTACTTCTTGGAGCAAACTCTACTGCTGAACCCAGAGCTCACCGATTCTAGACAGTATATCTCGCCTGCTTGTCCAGAAAATTCCTGGCCTCTGCACCTGAGCACAGCAATCAAAGGTGGGTCACATTCCCATCTGGTGTCCATATGGTTGCCAGGACCATCTCCAGTCATTGTGTCTTCATGAAGAGCATTTTCTCCATTGAGCCATCTCCACAGTCCCTGATCGGATCAAAATTTTTAAACAACTATATTAAGGGAAGATTCGAGGAGACAGTAGTTTAGTGTAAAACTTTTAAATTCTCTATTCAGAATATTAATTATATACCAAACAGGACAGAGATACGGAAAGTTTGCCAAAATAATCAGGAAATGTTATGCAAAGGAACTAAATTGATGTTTTGAGAAAGAAAAGGTACAGTATATGCAAAAAGTGTTCAGGGTCAATAATGAGTGTGAAAAGCAAACAAAAACCCTAGGAGATATACTGTCATCCCAATAAAAATGACTACTATTAAAACAAAGATAACAAATGCTGGCAAGATGTAGAGAAAAGAACCCCACCCCCCACCCCAGGACACTGTTAGTGGAAGTATAAATTCTGGAAGACAGCAGGAAAGTCCCACAAAAGATCAAATTACCACATAATGCAGCAATCCTCAAATTGGTTATATAGCCAAAGGAAGTGAAATTAGCATGTCAAAGTCACATGTGTGTTGCCTGCTTATTGTAGAACTTTCCACCATAGGTAAAAAATGGAAAAAGTGACCTGGATGTCTATCAACTGAGCCATTGGTGAAGAAAATATAATAAATGTACTCAATGGACTACCATTCAGCTATTTGAAAGGGTAGAATCCTGTCATCTGCGGACACATGGATAGAACTTGAAAACATTAAGAGGAATACACCAGACGTCCACCCACGTCACAGGCTGCCACTCAGGAGTGGAGCTGCTTTGATTCCCCACTTGGATTTCCAACAGTTCTGGGATTTTATTCCATAAATCTAATTTCATGTTCTCTCTCCTTCAACACTAAAAGCTCCATCTAAGCTTCCAATGCACTAAACACTACACTGCATTCTACACCCTTCTGCTGCCGGATAACCTCTCCCTGCTTCTTTATCAGCTGCATTTTTAATTTTTTTTTATACAAACAGATTAACATTGTCTTCAAATACAGATTCGGAAAATTGAGCTGACCACTCCACCCACACATGTAAACACAGTTTTATGATCAGTTTCTGTCTTGATTTTATTTTTTAATTTTTTTAATGAGCTATATATTTTTCTTCACTCCTCTCCCCTCCTCTCTCCTCCCCTCCTACCCTCTCCCAAGGTCGCCATGCTCACAATTTGCTCAGGAAATCTTGTCTTTTTCTGCTTCTCATGTAGATTAGATCCATGTATGTCTCTTTTAGGATCCTCTTTGTTGTCTAGGATTATGAATTGTAGGTTAGTTTCCTTTGCTTTATATCTAAAAGCCACTTGTGAGTGAATACATGTTATATTTGTCTTTTTGGGTCTGGGATACCTCACTCAATATGATGTTTTCTCAATCCATCCATTTGCCCACAAATTTCAAGAGGTCATTATTTTTCTCTGCTGTGTAGTACTCCATTGTGTAAATATATCACATTTTCATTATTCATTCTTCTATCGAGAGGCATTTAGGTTCTTTCCAGATTCTGGTTATGACAAACAATGCTGTTATGAACATAGTTGAACACATGTCCTTTGACATGATTGAGCATCCTTTGGGTATATACCAAAAGTGGTGTTGCTGGGTCTTGAGATAGGTTGTTACCTAATTTTCTGAGAAATCACCACACTGACATCCAAGGAAGCTGTACCAGTTTGCAATCCCACCAGCAATGGAGGAGTGTTCCCTTTACCCCACAACCTCTCCAGCATAAGTTGTCATCAGTGTTTTTGATCTTGGCCATTCTTACAAATGTAAGATGGAATCTCAGAGTTGTTTTGATTTGCATTTTTCTGATGACTAAGGATGTTGAACATTTCCTTAAGTATCTTCCAAACATTTTAGATTCCTCTGTTGAGTGTTTTCTGTTTAAGTCTGTACTCCATTTTTTATTGGATTGTTTATTCCTTTGATGACCAATTTCTTGAGTTCTTTGTATATTTTGGAGATCAGACCTCTGTCTGATGTGGGATTAGTGAAGATCTTTTCACATTCTGTAGACAGCCTACATTCAACATTTTGGTTTTTTTCTCTCTTGCCCTACTGTCCAAACTACCACGGAAATGCTCCCTCTTGGCACATGATGGAACTTACAAGACTCAGCTAAATTTATGATGATGTTCTGGAAACTCCCAAAAGTTAAAAGGTTAACAAAAAAAAAGAAAAAAGAAAAAAAAAAACAGTGACTGGGAGAGGAGACTCTTTGATTAGCCAACAAGTTCACTAGGAACTTCTAGGATGCAGCTTTCATGAGTGTTTGACCATGCTGAGGTGGGCTTCTCTGTGATGAGCTGCCTTTGAAACACTCAAGCTCCCATAAGTAATCCCTCATCAATACTCCTGTAGTAGTAACCCCAATAACTCATCGATTTGACAACCTAGACCTCCGTAAAATTATTTCTTTAGTCTGGGGAGAGCAGAAGTAACATTTTTCATAGGTTTGTAGGGTAATAGTAACTTCAAGGAAAATTTAGAAAGCATAGTTTCCTCTCACCCATGTCCTGAAATTTTAGTAATTTCCCTAGAGTCCTCTAACATAATCCTCAGTGGATATCAAACACATACACCTACTAACTAAACCCATATTTGAGACAGGTCTCTATGTCCGCCTAGAACATGGGGAGCCACCTCCAAGCAACAGGAAGGGTTTTGCAATCAGGGAGATCTGGTTTCAAATATTGTCTCTGAATTCTGATCTGCATTTTTTTAAAGATTTATTTATTTATTATATATACAACATTCTGCCTCCATTTATGCCCGCACTACCAGAGGGCACCAGATCTCATTCATTACAGATGGTTGTGAGCCACCATGTGGTTGCTGGGAATTGATCTGTGTGTTTTAAAGTTATTCACACATGAAACAGAGAGTGGCCCGGTGCTCACATCTAATATCAATACAATCTAATACATCTAATACAATGAAAAGGTCGGTTTTCTTCTCCGAGTCAAGGAGACGCCCAGACACTTTAATCAGCCGTGTGACCTGACCATTTGTACCAATGGACAAGTAATAAGAGACTGGAAATAATGGGCCAGGCAGTATTTAAAAGAATACAATTTGTGTGATGTTATTTCAGGGTATAAGCTAGCTGGTGGCCAGGAGCTGGGCAGGATGAAAAGCAGGCCTGCCCGCTGCTCCCCACTACAGACAAGGCAGATGGATGCTAGGAAATTTGTGGGGGGAGGGTGCCTACAATTGGCTTCTAACCATTAACAAGGAGTTGGTGACTCAGAATTCTAAAACCAGAACCAGGAAGCCCATATTCCATCAGGAGGGCTGGTCCTGGGAAGGTCCAATAGCGGTGTGGATAAAAATCTTGAAGTTGTCATCCAGATGATGCAGAACAGCTGCTTGCCATTTCCCACAAAAGCAGCGGGAAATTGGTTTAAACTGCTAGGATTTGAGTCAAACATGAGGAAAAAATTCCTGACAGTAGGGATGGCCAAGCAATGCAATGAGTTAGCAATAACAACTGTGGAATGGATTGCCCAGGGCTCTTTGGACATTGTTCCCCACTTGTAAGGATGGGGGGGCATAACCTTCCTATTGGAGACCTCCTAGGATACTTTCCAAGTCTCTGCCTCTTAATTAGTTCAGCATGCTTTTGCGTTAATAGCATTATAATCTTAGTGGCAACTGATTAAAAAACAAAAATCAATTTCCTACTCAAATCCCCCCCCAAAACAAGGTGTCTCTTGCTCTCCCATGCGCAACAAAAGCCACGCTCTGCACATTGTCATTCATGTGCTTTTAATTTCTTCAGCGAAGTTTTAAAGCTAGGATTACTGTACACCAAAGTTTAGTTCAGCAGGACGCTGAATTATAAACTGGTGGGAATGCTGAATAGAGATATACAATAGCGACATTAGCAGGGCGTTAGCGACGATGCCAATAGTATGTCACCACAATGCAGGGAAATCATGTGAAAGTAGCTGCTTTTGTAGATAAGGGGGTGCTGCTCTTACTAATGGATTTTCCCTACATTACTTCTGTGCTTTTAACGGGTTTTCCATCATGAACAGTGACCTTGGAATAATGCTAAGAACCATATTTTGTATTTAACCTAAATACCAAATTTAAAGACTTAACTAGATAATACAAAGGGCTTGATTCCACGCTGCTGAAGACGGAGCAAGGTCATAGAATGTGGCTACCAGACTCCCATGTAATGGAAGTAAATCTTTTTTATTGAAAATATGCAATGCATAACTACATTCTTCCAACAAAGGCAGGAATATTTTATGAAAAAGGAAAAAGTGAAATCATATTGGCAGGTGGATGCAGTGTAGGTCCCAAAGAGAGGACAGGCTCTAGCCTCATGCTAATCTTCCACTGCTCTCTCCAAGGCCACCCTAAAGATGTCTGAGGCAAGAACAGAGTTTTCGCCACTGGCTTACCAAATTCCCCTAGTCAGTGTTGTAGAATCTCTGCGAGTTTCATTGTTTTTACTTATGAAACAGAGGCAGTTCGGGGCATAGGGAGTTCAAAGGCAATGCCTGAAGTAAAAGTTTGTATTGAGAGAGAGTAGGAATTCCAAATTTCATTCTGCTGTAACTGGCCCTCATTGGTCTCATTTATATTCCAGGTTAAATTACCTTTTACCTAATGATAGTATTTGCTTCTTATCTAATCATTTCTAAAAAGTCTACCTCCTGTCACACACACACACAAAAATGGTAGTTGGAAAAGTCCCCCTTGCCTGCCCTGGAGTCCATGGTATGCCGACTTCATTCTGCCTGTCTCATCTTCCTGTAACTGAGAAAGAAAAGTCCACTCACTCACTCCCACTTGATCATGTCTCTCTACACTTCTTAATTGATTTGGTTTCCTTTCGAAGGGAATAATCTGGAGAAATTACTAAGGAAAGTTTTCTATTTGTCTAATTAAGATTCTACCTCCTCTTCCCCAATTGCTATATGCTATCCTTCTTAAAGCAAAGACAAAACCACACATTCGCACCAAGACTTTCATGAAAATTTCTTCATGGGGCTATCACTCGAAAGTTGAAGAAGCGTTGGGAGCGTCCAACCTCACGGCTGCCATTAGGCTCCCTCCACACGGGTCTGGAAAAGAGATGCTAGAATCCAAAGAAGCTTTCTTCCTCAGCTTCCGCTTTGGCCTCCTCCTCTCTCCTGCTCAGTCTAGAAAAGAAGGCTAACACAGACAGGAGAGAGGGTCACCAGGTCATAAGGAACCACAACCACCACCCTAAGAAAACCCAGGTCCTAGGGAAAGTCTACAACTCTCTGCCACCTCTAGGTTCTCTAGAATGCAGACCACCCAACCGAAACCCAAACAGAGAAGCCTACATCATCTGTAAAGTGGGGCAGAAGTATCGCTAGGGTACCCAGATCGTACAGCACAAGAAAAGATGAGAAGGTGGCAGGAGAGAATGATGGACACAAAGTGGCAGGATGAGGAGGAAGAAAGGAAACAAAATACAAGGAGGCTATGGCAGCTGCATTCATTGAGAATTTATGGTGAGCTAAATATTGTCCTCTATAGTCCTTATAATACTCTAGCAAAAGAAAGCTTGTCAATCTAATTTCCAAGGGAGAAACTAAGGTCCAGAGAGCAAACCTCTGAATGTAGAACTTTATTGTCAGATTGCCAACCTTCTGGTCACAAACTATCTCCTCAAACACAAGATAAGAAAATAGGTATTTATTTACTAAATAGCAGTAACATGTATATCTGGGTAATGCTGCCGATAGGAATGGCAGAGTCCCTGTGATTACAAGTTGACTGTCCTCAAACTCTGCCACACTTTATAGGAATGTCTCAGATAGCCTAGCAGGTGGGTGGCTGTGTCTATTTCCTATTTTTAACAGTTTTAACACTTTGTAGCCAACTTCATTTCCTTTTCTTTTCTGTTTCGGGCAGAGCAGGGTCTGGGAGAAGGGTCTCCCTTCACCCTTTGCTCTTGGATTCAACAGAAAACAAACTGTTTATTTGGCTCATAATATCCTAAGTTACAAGCTAAAATTCTCAAGTTACAAGTTTTCATTTTTCATGCATGCCAAATCCTTTCTCAACTCAGAATTTTCTTGGGCTCGACGTCCTCCCCAAGTTCAAACTCAACCTTCTGAGTTCCAGGGCCTGTTCCTCTCTGGACCACTTCCCCCTGAGCTCCTTCCTAATCTGCCCCACCTGATTACAGCAATGCAATTGTGTGGTACAAAAGCACCAATCAACTGACAGCCCTAGACCCGCAATTCCTCAGGTTTCCATCCTATCCATGCCCTCCAAATACTAATTTTCTTCGACTTTAGTCAAATTTTTGTATGAAAGACTGAATCCTGTGTCTATGTCTTACTTTTCTTTGTGCTTCCAGCACCCTGAGATACAATGAATCCTAAACTTTGGAGAACTGAAGGAGGGCTAGTTCCTGGCATTGCTTCCCTCTCCCCTTGCCACCTTCCAGCTGTTTCTCTCCTTCCCCATCTTCCTGCCTTTCGACATTTTGACAGGTTGCTTATAGCAGACAAATTGAGCTTATCCCAGTACCCCATGTCAGGATAGATTCACATAAAAACCAAACAGAAGTAAATGGAAAAGACAGGGGCTTGGATTTCCCTATACATCTGCTATCTGATCATATTTTCATTCTAGACATGTGTTTTTCATTGTTATTTCCTGGCTCAATTAGGTTACTGGAATTACAAGGTAAACTTTGTGCATGGAAAAAAAAAAAAAAAACCCAGGGCCCAGGTGCTCCTGTGAGATTAAGATTCTCAACAGTGGGTCCCAGGAATTTCTCCCACCCATAGGAGAGAACTTATTAACTCACGGTCCCATTGGATGTGGATGTAGGTATGGATCCAGGAATACATTTCCTTCCTGCTTAGTGTATCATAGAGTTCAGAAACCACTTTGGTGGAAAATGAACCAACAAAGCTCATCAAATCCAGATATTGCTTTTGGCCTAATTGCCTGCCTCCTTTTAGGAGGCCCGTTCTCTCAGACACTGGAGTATGCTCTGACTACAAGGAAGGGGTCAAAGTGCACAGAGACGGCAGTGTTAATGTAGGTGTCACATAAATGCATTAGCTGGGTGGACCAAATACGGGGAAATATTTTGATGAGAAAATGGCATTTAGAAGCGTTAGTGCATTTAAAACATTTTCCCAGTATGGTTACATTAGCAGCCCTAAACAACCAGGGGCCAGGAGGTGTTGTTGCAGGGATTGTGAGCTTAAAAAGTTACCCTTGTTCTGACACCTATTAATAACCACCTCTGGAAAATTATAAAGCCTGGGGAAAAGAGAACCATGTGATTGTGCCTGGAGAGTCTCTGTAACTGTGATTCATACAGACAAAAAAGAAACTATATGGTATGATATATGTTTGATTCTCTGCTGGACAAAAAGCTTCAGTTAAAAAAAATCTATTGTTAATTCTAGGTCCTGATGGAACTTTAGACCTTTTCCTAATATTTTGTACTTAAGTAACATATTGTATAATATCCACCAGGAAAAAAAATCACATGCAAACTTATGCCAGACTTGAAAAAAGATTCAGGCCTTTGGCTAAAGAAAACATTAACACATGGGGAAAAGAGAACCTTTATCCTTCTGAAGTGCTTCTTCCACTACCTATTGCAACAAACTCTGGAAACCTCCTCTGGCTATGCTATGGATGCGTTTGATTGCAAGCAGAGAAAGGCACCTACAGAAAGAGCATCTCTGGGGGTGTTATCCAGAGTGGATACCAAATGCCAAAGGCTGACCTATTTGACCATCTGCACATACAGAGTCACGCTGCATAAGAAGAGGAGGCTTAAGGACTTTTCCTCATCCACTGGTGACCACTGACACCGCACTGTAAAATCTCCAGCCACTGCTGCTGCACAGCTTAGATACTTTATAAGAACGCTTGCCCCTGACTGTGCCAGCAGGAGCTGTGATACACTTGCAGTCAGAACAATATTTAACAGAGATTTAAACGGGATTACAGAGAAAGAGTAAGTTTATCTCGGAAGCCAGACTTTGGCTCCACTGGGCAAACCAAACCATTTGTAGATACTTTCTCACATCTGTGGGATTGTTTGGCACAAGACACAGATGTTTTCGGAGGTGAATTTTGGCAAGCCCACTTAAACAAGTGGTACCTTGGTTTACGGGACCTACAATGGTTCTTTCCTTGTCATGAACAACCACAGTGCAGTACCGAATCTTAAAGTTCTACAGAGTGAGGCTCCAGGTGATTCTAGGAGCCATGTTTTCTAGTTCCCTGCAGCTCGCAGGTTACAGCGGCAGGAGCTTCAGCTGCAACATCATGACCGCTATCAGAACGCCAACTGAAGAGCCACTGTGCTCAGCCCACCTAGAACACTAATCTTCCCTTCAACTCTGTACCGTGGGTGTCATTGACCCATCTCATTTGCAAGAAAGCAGAAAATCAAAAACATGCTAAATCAAGAGGAGCTGGAATTCTGGGATCTGAACTAAAATGCTCCCAAGTACACACCAGTGTCCACTTAAATATTGCTGAAGTGATAAGAAACACCTTACCCCCCCCCCAAAGAAATGAATACTATGATAAAAAGTTTCCCCTTTGTTCCTATAATTTAGATGGAAATGTTACCCTCTGATTAAAGTCTTTCCTCTCAGGACCTTGCATAGCAAATGCCTTTCACTGAGAAACCTTGAAGCCATCTGGAGACATAGAGTATAGCTCTTGCTGGAAATCCTCTTTCCTTTCGGCTCAGTTCCGGGCCCTCCCCTCTCTGTCTTGACATTTCCTATGGGTGATGACGTTACACATGCTGAAACTGCATTATTCCAGAGAAGGAGCCATTTCTTATTCGTGTCCTGCCCTCAGGACCTGATACCCTACCTACCACAAAGTGAGTTTTTTTTGAACATTCTAAGCGATAGACATGTTCAGCAAACTTTAAACAACCTGAGTGTTTGTCTTTCAAGTTTGGCAGCTTTTCTGAACTCTTCAAAGTGTGAAGTCAAAGTGAAGTTCACAGTCCTTGGATGGTTTTGCTTTTAAGGTCACTAACTTACATCTGGGTGACAGACAGAGGAACATTTAGATTCTGATGGCCTGCTCAGCTTGCAGACTCATTCCAGAAGCCTAGGAAATATGCTCCAAAGTCTTAGAACGTGCTCTTAATTCAAGTTGCACTTAAAGAGTAGTTTTTAGACAAAATTCCCGGGCTTTGTCCCAGTCTTGGCAGGGTGAGACTACAGTCTAGGATGGATATTTGAGGATCTTGATGCCTGATGTGGACAACGGCTGTTATCTTCTCTGTATTTGCTTTGTTCTGGAATTTGGGGAAAATTCTAGAGCTTAGCCCTGATCTTTTGTCAATTTTTATGATTTAATTTTTTAACATTTATTAGCTTACAAAAAGGTCTCATTGTTGCTATTTTCATACAAAATTTGATTTTGTGGCTTCTCTCTGCCACCCTTCTTTCCATGACCATCCCTCCCTCTCTTGTGTCCTCTCATATCCTGTAGCCTTTTGTCTATTTTCTTGTCACATTATGCTCGTCCCTCTTCTCACTGTCTGTGTCCCTGTCCTGGTGTACTGTCTAGTTTCATAGACTGTACCTAGTCTCACAGTCCCTCACACACATAAACATTAAAAGTTACCATCTCCATATGTGACAGAACATATATACGCGTGTGAGTGTGTGTGTTATATATATACACATATGTACATATACAAATACATATACATACATATGCCATATTTTCATTATCCATTCTTTTGTTGGTGGTCATATAGACCGGTTCCATATCCGTGCTATTATGACCAGAATAACAGCAAACACAGATGAGCACATATTTCAGTAGTGGAATTTAGAGCCCTTGGTGATCTGTCTGGGAGTATAATTGAATTGTCTGTTAGCTGTGTGGTTAGTTTGTGGGGAACCCTCCACAGTGGCTGTCATCGTAGTTCCACTAGTTTACCTTCATGCTCCCCCTCAGTGAATAAGAGTTCTTTTCCTTCAGTCTTCGTCAACCCTTGTCATTTGTCCTCTTGATCATTTTGATGGGGGTGAGATAAAATCTCAAAGCAATTTCAATTTGCATTTCCCTAGTGGCTAAGGGTGCTGAACAAATTTTAACAGTTAGTGAACATTTGTGTTTCTTCTTTTGAGACTTGCTTGTTCATTCCATTTGCATATTTATTGATTGCCAGTTTTACATTTCCGGTGTATAATTTTTTTAGATCTTTATATATTCTGGATATTAACCCTCTGTCTAGGAATTTAGCTAATGTCGTAGAGCAGTTGCCTCTGAGATGAAAACCTTCCATCTTGGAGGGAAACTTCTTGAGAGTTAGATTGTGGAAAAAAAAAATAGGGCGTGAAACAATGAGGTATTTTTAAGACAGGCTGTTTATAGGGAGGTAAAGCAGTATAATAAAAGATGAAACAGACCATTCTGCAGAAATGCTCATTAAGAAAGAAACAACTCACTCGAGACAGTTTCAGGAAGTCTCTGAAACTGACCAGATTCACTAGCCCTCCTCAAGTGTACTTAAGTAGCAAAGATTTCTGAGTGTTGGTCTCAGACAAGCTGGGCTGCCTAAAAGGCACAGATCAGATCAGATACCTAGAAGCTGAGACCCTCCAAACATCCCGGAAGAGGCAGAAGAAAACGGCTCTCTATGAGTTCTGGGACAGTCTGGTCTACATAGTAAGTTCTAGGCCAGCCAAGGGTACATAGTGAGACTGTCTAAATAAATAAATAAATAATATAGAAAGAGAGAAAGTAGGTGGCCGTAGCAGTGGGTTTATTGCTGGTCCTTTACGCTGTTCCCTTGGTCTACATGTCAGTTTTGTTCCTCACAGGAGGTTTTTATCACTGTTGCTTGAGGCCAGGCTTTATTCTTTCTGCTTAGGATTGTTTCAGCTTGTATGTTTTTTTTTTAATTTTATTTATTAGATTTAAAAAAAAATACCAATCCAAATTCCCACTCCCTCCCCTCCTCCCATTCCTTCCACACACCCTCCCACCCCACCCACCTCTAATGCTAAAAGAGGGTAAGGCACTTTGCTTTGTGGAAGGTCCAAGGCCCTCCCTACTATGTCTAGGCTGAGCAAGGCATACATTCAAAGAGAACAGGATCCCAAAAAGCCAGTCCATGCAGTAGAGATCAATCCCAGTGCCACTGCCAGTGGCCACTCAGTCTGCCCCAGCCATGCAACTGTCAACCACATTCAGAGGGACTAGTTTGGTTCTATGCTTGTTGCTTCCCCGTCCAGAACACCCACAGCTGACTGTGCTTTCGAGCGCTTACTTCTCCACAAAGTGAAGTCAACCAGCAGATACTATTCAGCCTCACCTCTTAGAATCAGCCCTGATTCTTCAAAGGAAACTCAAGGAGTTCTGTACTCAGGATCTGAGAGCATCGGGTCACCCCTATTCACTAAGTTCTAATCACCCCATCACTGATCAACGCCCTGTAGAGTACACTAGTCACGTGAGAGTCAGAGTCGTTCAGTTAAGGTAGGATTTGCTGGGAAAATAGCGAGTCCCTAGAGTTCAGCCAGTAACCCAGGCAAGGCCATTGCACATTCATGTGCAAGAGCCGAATCCACTCCTAGGCTGATCTTCTTCCAGGGAACAGGATTACAGTCTCAACTACGTTCATGGAAGTAGGTGAGAAAGGGGGCCGAGGGAACTCAATCTTACTCTTCCATGATTCCTCCTGGAAATCTCCCTCCTCGCTTCCCATCAGATTAGTGATTCGAAAGTGGGGGAAAGCCCCCACTGCTAGCACTGCAAACCTCTTGTGTCCCTGCCGCAAGAAAATGACTCAGAAATGAGATGAGCACGGAGGACCATCTCTGCCGAAGTTGTTGGTTTGCCTTTCCTCTTTCTCTCCATGACTAAACCATCTACTGTAACAAAGACTTGGCTTTTCTGCTGCGTCCGATTTGTTACAGGTTTTCGAATTGCTTCCTCCTGAATTGCTGACGGGCTCAGAAGATTCCCCTCACAAGCAAAAGAGAGTGCACCCGTAGAAATTAGCAGGAAAACAATTCATAACATCATACTAGAACAAACTTGGGTTGTGTGTTTCGTTTGGACAGTGTCAGCTCGAACAGCGTCGTCCGCCAGTCTACCGGCTCTGACTCTGTAAATGTCGGCTGCATACTCAGCCCCCACTGCTGGCCGGTGAGCGCACCAGGCTCTCATTATCTCAAAGTATGTTGTAGGGCCCGGAGAGCGGGCAGTCTGATTCTCCCATACCTCAAGGAAAGGTGCCTCGTTGTTTCTGATTAATGGGAGGGATCAAGGGCACATTCTTGAGCCAATTGCTGCCACCTAAGATTTAATGCCTTGATTGGCCACCTGGGTCACATGGTCTTTCCTAAAGCCAGATGTGGTTCTCTTTGGAGCCATGTGCATGTGGAATCGGGATAAATTACATCTTCATATGGAAGTAGGTTTGTCCAGAAAGGAAGGCATTTGTTCTTTGATACCTCAGAGGCTGCTTGCTAACTATCTCTTAGCTTCATGGTACTCAACAACAGCCACAGAGGAGCCTGTTCTGTGCCTATCCTGGCTTCCTTTGCCATAAGCTTTGCCTTTCCTCCTTTAGCATCCCAACGCGCATTTCATCCTAGGTCAAAAGGCCCCAAGTCCAGCATTCTTCGCAACAGAAACCAGGCTAGGTTTGACCTATCTCCCCGCAAGTTCAGTGTGCTTTGCACAGTCTTCCCAGAGACTATTTCTTCAAAGTGAATAACCATAGTGCTTTACATAGCATTGCTAGCTAGCATCAATCAACCTGTGTTTCTAAGATGGCTCAATGGGTAGAGGAACTCCCCCCACACACTCTAAGCCTGATGACTTGAGCTTGATCGTCCCAGAACCAACATGGTAGAGAGAGAGAAGTGACTCCCCCAAGTGGTCCTCTGACCTCCACACTGCCACCATGGTGCACACATAATTGCGTGCACGCACACACACTAACACACATGCATGCACATGCTCACTGACACAAACCATAAATAAATCAATCACAAATATCCTATTGCAACTGCCCTAGTTTGTTCTTCTCTTGCTGTGATAACAGGCCGAGCAAAAGCAGCCTGAGGAGGAAAGGGCTTCTACGGCTACTCTTCCACTCCCAGTGCATCCTGAAAGGAAGTCAGGGCAGTCGCTCAAGGCAGGAACTGAAGTAAAATCCACAGGCTTGCTCTCTGGCTTTCCCAGGCAGCTCTCTCATCCAAAGGATCACCTGCCCAGGAGTGGTATTTCCCAGAGTCGGCTGGGCCCACCCACATTAATCATTAGACTTGTTTGTGGGCTAGTCTGAGGGAAGTGGTTCCTCACCTGAGACTTGTTCTTCTGAGATGGCTCCAACTTTTGTCAGGTTGACTAAAACCAAATCAGCTAATAACTATCTTATCTTATTTACATCTTTTTTCATCTACTTTATACAGGCACTGCATTATTTTACTTCTGAAATCTACACACACTTCCCCTCTCTGGGTCATAATCCTATACTAAAAGAAAATGAAGCTATTAATCCAGGAAGATTTGTTCTCAGTAAGCTCATCCTAGCTTCTCAGACCACCACTACTGTTTTTCAAAGCTCACTGTGGCAGTCTGAATGTATTTGAACCCTATAAGATCATAGGGAGTGGTGCTATCAGGAGGTGTGGCCTTGTTGGAGGAAGTGTGGCCTTTGAGGAAGCTGGAAAAGACACACCTTTAATCCAGACCTTGAGGCTGGAGGGCACACCTTTAATCTGGGCCAAACCTTTTAGAGGAAGTGTGTCACTGTGAGGGTGGGTTTTGAGGTTTCATATACTCAGGTTGCCCCCAGAGAGTCAGTTGACTTCTTGCCGCAGGCCTGTGAAGATGTAAGGACCCTCAGCTCCAACACTATGTCTGCCTACACACAACCATGCTCCCCATCAGGATGGACTGATCCTCTGAACTGTAAGTGAGCCACCTTAATTAAGTGCTTTCTTTTATAAGAGTTGCCATGGTTATGGTGTCTCCTCACAGCAACAGAAACCCAAACTAAGACACTCACAAACTGTTGAGTTAGTAGTGTATTCTAGAATTTCACTCAAGAACAACAGTAAGCTCACTGGTTTTTAATTGTCAAGCTCCCCTTCTCCCCATCTCTCAGCACCTCCTCCACTTCTTGAGAACCAACTGCTGGAGGATTTTCCTTAAGTCTCCCAATGAGACCTCAAACTCAGTCTCGGAAGTCAACCTCATGAAGCTCCAGCTTGTCGCCTCTATTTTGGAACATGATCATTTCTCCTCTCTTTTTCAGTAAGGTGGGAACTGATAAAAGAACCACTAAGCACCAGTTTCTATTTTTCTTCTTCTTCTTTTATTGAAATATATATATTGAGACAGGGTATCTCTGTAGCTTTGTAGCCTGCCATGGAAGTAGCTCTTGTACACCAGGTTGGCCTCGAGCTCACAGAGATCCACCTGCCTCTGCCTCCCAAATGCTGGAATGGCATGCACCCCCACTGCCCAGTGAAAATATATTTTTGTCATATAATTCTGTTATGGTTTTCCCTCTCCCCACTCTTCCCAGGTCCTCCCCATCTCCTCTCCCATCGAGATCCACACCCTTTCTGACTCTCCTTAGAAAACAAACAGGCATCTAAAGAATTATAAGACAATACAATACAATACAATACAGTACAGTACAATACAATACAATACAATACAATACAATACAATACAATACAATACAATGGAACAGAACAAACAAACCTGAATAGGACAAAATGTACAAAAAAGAAAATGTAAGAACATCAATCAAAGAAAAAGCACAAGAAATGCATATAGAAACAGATACACATTTTCA
The DNA here is from genome assembly GCF_903992535.2 of Arvicola amphibius. Lineage (NCBI taxonomy): Eukaryota > Metazoa > Chordata > Mammalia > Rodentia > Cricetidae > Arvicola > Arvicola amphibius. The sequence goes on from NC_052058.2 coordinate 142,325,826, forward strand.
CACACACACAGGAATCCCATAAAGATACAAAACTAGAAGCCATAATATGTATGCGAAGGACCTGTAAGGGAAAAACAATGCTCCAATTCAAGATTATGAGACAAAGAACCTCCAAAGATACCACTGAGTTCATTTTGTTTTGGCTATCTACTGCTGGGTATGGGGCCTACCCTTATGAGCTGTTCGAGTCCCCAGTGAGACTCCCTTGGGAAAAAAAAAAAACTAGAGATAGGGGTATATGTCCACTGTTTTCAGTTCTAAAACTCTGTCTGGTGCAGACCTTTGCAGGCTCTGTACATACAGCCACAGTCTCTGACTTCATATGTGTGTCACGCTGCAATGTCTACGAGGCCGTCTTTCCATGCTGTCCTCCATCCCTTCTGGCTCTTTCTGTGTATGCATGGTTTTTCAAGACAGGGTTTTGCTGTAGCTTTGGAGCCTGTCCTGGAACTAACTCTTGTAGACCAGGCTGGCCTCGAACTCACAGAGATCTTCCTGCTTCTGTCTCCCAAGTGCTGGGATTAAAGGCGTGCGCCACCACTGCCTGACTCCCTTCTTTATATGCTTTCTGCTTCCTCTTCTGCAGAGGAAGGATTAGATGGAGACATTTCTTTTTAGAAGTGAGTATTCCAACATCTCTCACTGACTGCATAATATCTTCCTGTGGATCCCTTCCCCCAGCCCCCATCTGCTGCAGGAAGAAGCTTCTCTGATGATGGCTGAGCAAGGCCCTGATGATCTCTGAGTATAGCAGAATATCATTAGGAGTAGTATTTGGATTCTCCTAGAACCAATGGCCTATCGATTCTCAGATTCTTGGCCATGCAAACAGTGCTGGAAATGGATTTCATCACACAGAGTATGTCTAAACTCAAATTAGATATTGGTTGGTTATTGTCACACGTTTTATGCCATTATTGCACCAGCTTATCTCGTAGGAAGGTCACCTTTATAGGTGGGAGGGTTTGTGGCAGTGTTGGTGTTAACCTTTCTCTTTTGGCAGCACGCAAAGTACCTTCCAGTCCCATGAGCACTGGTCTGTGGTAGCGAAGGCTGTAGGTAGACAACAGCTTGAGTTCTTGATGTTCAGTGCATTGTTTGGGTGTTTTCTTCAGTGATAGGGCCTTACCAACTGTTTGTGGAGAGTAACCTTGGCAATAATCTGGGTCATTTGGGGGTTCCTCTAGGACTGCTTCAGCCAAGAAGCCAATTAGATGTAACCCAAATGCAGTACTGAAAATTTCAGTTGGGTCTCAATCTCACCATTATTTGGTGATTTCATTTAGATTATCTTCAAATGTATATATATATATATATTAAGAAGCTTCCTGAACTAGGTATGACACCCCCCGCCCCTCAAATAGCCCTGAGTTTTATGAATCCTTCCCTGTATTCTTTCCCCCCTCCTATCTTCCTTCTCCCTCCGTATTAGGTCCTCCCATTTCAATCCCACCACACACTTCATCCACCCATAACTGTCTATTCTAGTTCCCCTTCTCCCCTTCCTAGGGAGTTCCATTCCCTTCCTCCTAGTCCCTTAATCCCTAGCTAACCTCTGTGGTTACATAGATCACACAAACTTTCTCTACGGAAGCCAGTTCCCTTCTTTCCTGCCATTCTGTGCTTTTCGAAGGAGTTAGAGCAGGGGATGAACAGGGAATTTGGGATAAACTTTTTGTGTGCCCACAACCTAGGCCTGGAACTTAGTGAATTATACTCAGTTGGGTCCTTGCTGTAGAGTCAGTATTAAAGCTGTTGATTTTGTTTTGTTTTTTTTCAATGACTGTTACAAAGTAAATTTGCCTACAGGTTGGGGAATCACTATGTGGGTGGAAGGTTGAAAATTCTTCAAAAGCTCCCAATGTATCTGAAGCGCTACACCCTTGGAGCTGGTTCGGTTGGGCAGAACTGCCTGCCTTTAGCATTCCATTTTCCTCTGTGGATATCTTCGCCTTTAAGAACTGCTCCAATTTCCATTTCACATTTAAAATCCCAACTAACTCAGCATAAGTTAATGAGAAAATCCACATCACGCCACCTTTTAGAGCTCAATTACACAAAAATCAGAGTGGTATTGGGTGTATGTCTGGGAAAAATAGATTTCCAAATTGGTATAAAGTGTACTTAATATTGATAGCTCTGTAATTTCCAGAAGAGTTCAGAAAGTGAATGATGTAATTAGATTTTATTTGAAGTTTTTCTTTAGATTTAAAAGGGAAGAAAGGGAAGAAAATCAATATATTATCTTGCTATGAAGTAGAAGTAAGTGAATGGCCCATCTGTCTTAATTTATTCCTTGAACTGAAGAGAATAATATTCACCTCTCTGAATGATATTTTATATCATAAATAGGCACTGCGCTAATTTTTAAAGGCAAAATTCAATATTTCCACAAAACAGAAAGATTGTCTTCCATTCCTGGCCCCCAGTATAATTGGGTGCAGAGATGGGGGAATAAAATATGTAGGTAACCTTTCTCACCCTGTAATGTAACACTTCCTTCATTTTTGCCTGTCTCTACATCATGTAGAAACAAATACTGCTTTTCTGGTTTTCTTTGCATGCATTTATGTGTGTGAATGAAATGTATGTGTGTGGTATGTAAAGTACCAAGCAGAGTGGGTGATATAATTCAGTGGTAGAACACTTGCCTATTATGGGCTTGGTTTGATCCTTACCACAGAATAAAAGTGTCGTTTCCAAAAGTACATGGTGGCACTCGGAAAAATCTATGAAACTTATTACTAGCTTTCTAATCCTGTGATTAAGTGACCTTCAAATTTCCAACATATTTCTCAACCCTGATACTCTCCATCCCTCAGAGACTGGCACCATAATCACTTGGTAGCTATAGAGGAAGTGATTATTTGCCAGAGAGGTACCCTGCTTCTTTGAAGTCCTGCTCGTAAGTGTTCATGTGATCAAGACACAGATTGAGGAGTGTGATAGCTATTCTTGGTTGTCAGCTTGACTATATCTGGAATGAACTATGATTCAGAAATGGAGGGCACACTCGTGATCCAGATCTCAAGACAAGAAGACAACATGCCTTTGATCCAGATCTTGAGGCTGACACCTTTAATCTTGGCCACACCTTCTGCTGGAAGCCTATATAAGGACAAAGGAAGAAGGAAGGGTTTGTTCTTCACCTGCTTGCCCTCCACTTGCCTGCACATCTACTCTTTCACTGACATTGGACCCTCTTCTTTGGGATTCCAGCATATAAAGAAGACCAGCTGGTACACTCAGCCATGCGGTACTGAGCAGATACTAGATTCCTGGAATTTCCATTCACAACTTGCCATCATTGGACTGTAACCTGTAAGTCATTTCAATAAATTCCAACAAATACAAATTTTATATATATATATATATATATATATATATATATAGAGAGAGAGAGAGAGAGAGAGAGAGAGAGAGCTAGTGAGAAAGAGGGCGGAGGTGGGAGGGAGAAGAGAGATTTATCCCATTTTATCCCATAAATTCTGTGACTCTAGAGAACCCTTCTGGCTAATCCAAGGAGTACGGTTAGAATTGCCATAGGCCAGACACAAGTGAAATCAACATGTCTCTGCTTTCTCACCTGGTCTAGATGCACACAAGCAGGCTACTTTCCTTCACCTGGTAAGCTAGGGATGCTTATCAAAGGCGGATAGTATTGGTAAGGCATCTAAGGATTCAGAGCCTGTTGTTTGTGAGTCGAAAGTTTTCTACTTGAGCTTTTAAAACTCTTTATGGTGTTGCTTGCTTGGGACAAATGTTGACTTGTGGAAAGTATCTTTAAGTTTGAAAGAAGAGGAAGAAAAAGAAGAAGAAAGAAAAAGAAGAAGAAGAAGAGGAGGAGGAGGAGGAGGAGGAAGGAGAAGGAGAAGGAGAAGGAGAAGGAGAAGGAGAAGAAGGAGAAGGAGAAGAAGAAGAAGAAGAAGAAGAAGAAGAAGAAGAAGAAGAAGAAGAAGAAGAAGAAGAAGAAGAAGAAGAAGAAGAAGAAGAAGAAGAAGAGGCCCATGTAGACTGGTTCGTGGAAGGGAAGGGCATGCCCTGGAGTCCTGGTGA